>NW_024082196.1:0-293737 GCF_003009895.1 Hyaena hyaena | reverse complement strand
AAGTTTTTTTTTATATTTATTTATTTTTGAGAGAGAGACAGAGTGAGAATGGGGGAGGGGCAGAGAGAGAGGGAGACACAGAATCCAAAGCAGGCTCCAGGCTCTGCAGAGCCCGATGAAGGGCTCAAACTCATGAACTGCAAAGTCATGACCTGAGCTGAAGTCAGCCGCTCAACTGACTAAGCCACCCCAGCACACTGGATGATTGCCTTCTTAACACCTTTCCCCCCTTCTTAACGTCAAAATTGCTCAGGTATTTTTTTTCTTCTCTTACTTTAAACAAGTATAGTGTGGTGGATCATGAGTGTATCCAGTGAGATTATGTTCCATTTTCATTGTTGCTGCATGTGGAGACAGTATCAGTGTCCTATTGATAAGAATCAATGAGATTTTACCATGCTATCTGTATTAATACGGAGTCTACATTAAAAAATTTGAAAAGATAAGGAAAGAAAAAAAAAGAAAAGAAAAAGTAGGACAAAACTTGTACATCCTTTGCTCTTACTCTAAAGATTGAATGAGCAGAGATCCAAAGTCATGCTTTTTCTCTGGCAAGATTCTTGCTAACGGAAGCCTGAAGCCAACAAAGCTGAAGGAACCTCTGTGTCTGCCCAGCCAGAAAACATACAAGATAGTGTGAAATCTTTTGACAAGAAGGTGGCTTACTTAAGTTTGGATTTGCCCCAGCACAAAAAAGCCTTATCTAACAAAATCTTGTAAGCAAAAGTAGTAATACGATTGGAGAGACCTTAGTGGTGCATTCTGAACCCCTGATGGTTTGTGCCCGGGAGCCAAACAATGAAGTCTTCTTTTAGATGACATCGTTCTAGAATGGTTGACATATTTTCCTTGTTTTCTCTCAAATCAAGGAATTACACCATTTTCTTGCAGCATGTAAGCAAATGAAATGCTGATGTTTCTTAGTAAAGGCCATTTCTCTTTTCCGTTCTTTAAGAGCATGCTAATGCCATCAAGACTCTTGTTCTGGGAACCTGTTTTGGAAACTGGAAAGACCATTGAGAGATAAAACAGGGAAAAGTGGCTTGCCATCAAAACTGATGGGGTACCTGGTAACACATCTGGTTTTGCTGTTTGGATGCAGGAAGAAGCTACATAGGTCTCAATGAATCATGGCTTTTACATTAGCATCCAAGACTCTGCCAAACATCATGAAAGAAGTCTTGTCCAGTGTCTTGAAAGTCACATTTTATCCCAGTCAGGGCCTTGAATCACTGCCTTGTCAAGAGCTTCTCTTGAGAGATGGGAGTGGAATATAAGGTTGTTTTCTGTGGCAGAGAAGTTCATTGATTCTCCAAAGAACAAGTCTCAAAGCCCTGGGGAATTCTGATTCCATTTACTGTTACATAACTTTGTGAATCAGAGTTTTCAGAACACTTGTAGGAATCTACTGGATTGGTAACCCCCCTGGCATGGTAAAAACCATTCTGCTTACTGTTTTAGCTCTTTATTCAAGAGAAAAACTAGCACTCTTCTAATTGAAATGGATTTTTGTGGTATTGATTTTAATTTTCTTAAAATTGTTTTTAATGTTTATTTTCAAAAGAGAGAGAGAGAGGCAGAGTGGGAGTTGGGGAGGAGCAGAGAGAGAGGGAGACACAGAATCTGAAGCAGGCTCCAGGCTCTGAACTGTCAGCACAACTTAGTCCAGCACAGGTCTTGAACTCAGGAATGGTGAGATCATGACTTGAGCCAAAGTCAGATGCTCAACTGACTTAGCCACCCAGGTGCCCCTGATTTTAATTTTTTTGAAATTTAATATCCTTTCTCATCTAAGCATCCTTTTTAAGTGTGGGGGGGGTGTTACTCTGTTTACATTAATGTGTTTATTCATAGATTTCAATTTATTTCTAATTTTTGTGTTTTCTATGTGTCCAGGTTTGATTTTTTTCCCCCTTATTTTCTGACTTCTGAAGTATTGGTTGAGTTTCCTTTATTTCTTTTATTTTTCTAAACTTCTGGTTTGAAAAGCACATCTTTCTTTTCTAATTTAGCAAGTACTCTAAAAATGCATGCATTTCTAAACGCATATTTGACTTAAATCCTCAAATTTACCCAATTTCCTCCAAGTGGTAGAAGGACTTCAAAACTCTTTAACTCAGCTCTCTTCCTCCTCTTATTTCTATTATTGTTTTTACTTATCCTGTCTTCTCCCCACCCCAACTTTGTACATTTTATGTCCCTTTACATTCAGGATTTATTTAGATTTACTTACGTGACTCTCCTTTTTTTGCATACAATCCTTATTGAGGTATATTTTTAGTGGTTCTTTCAGCAAGGGCTTGTTTAGCCAATTAATTTAAGTCTTTGGCTGAAAATGTCTATCTTGTCCTCACTTTTATTTATTTAAAAAAAATTTGTTTTTAAATGTTTTATTTATTTCTGAGAGAGAGAGAGAGAGAGAGAGAGAGAGAGAGAGACAACGTGAGCAGGGGAGGGTCTGGGAGAGAGATACGAATCTGAAGCAGGCTCCAGGCTCTGAGCTGTCTGTCAGCACAGACCTGACACTGGAACCCACAAACTGAGAGATCATGACCTGAGCCGAAGTCTGATGCTTAACCGACTGAGCCACCCAGGCACCCCTTTATTTATTTATTTTAGAAAATGTTTGTTTATTTTGAAAGAGAGAAAGAGAAAGAGTGAGAATGAGCAGGGGAAAGACAGAAAGAGAGAGAGAAAGAGAGAGAATCCTAAGCAGGCTCCATGCTATCAGCACAGAGGCCTACACAGGGCTCAATCTTAGGAACAATGAGATCACGACCTGAGCTGAAATCAGTAGTCGGTGGCTAAACTGACTGAGCCCCCATGGCACCCCTCCCCCGTCATATTTTTTAAATTAAAGTTTAAAAAATGTTTGAACTCATAGGTTTCCAGTGATCGATACTTTTTATAAATGGGTGAAGTATAAATTTTACGGCTTGATTTATTTTTTTATACTGAGTACTTATTAATTCTCTGGTATAATATCATGTTACACACTCTAATAATAATGATAACATATGTTGGTATATCTGTGATTTCCTTATATACTTGCATTCTTTATTTTAAAACAAAATTTCTTTAAAAAAAGTTCTTAAAAGTTGAGTGTTGGGCGCCTGAGTGGCTTAGTCGGTTGAATGTCTGACTTTTGATTGTGGCTGAGGTCATGATCTCATGGTTCTGAGTTCGAGCCCCACACCTGGCTCTGCACTGACAGCTTGGAGCCTGCTTGGGATTCTCTGTCTCCCTTTCTCTTTGCCTCTCCCCCACTCACTCTCTCTCTATCTCAAAAATAAAAAAATAAACATTAAAAAACGACAAAAAAGTTGAATGTTAGATGTGTAATTAAGGAAGTGTTTTGAATCAGTGAATTAATTACCTTATTTTTTTTTCATAATCCGCCTACCCCAAAGCCCAGAAAAGTTACAGTATTATTTATGTAACTCTTTTTAATGGTCCCCGTGGATTTAAAACACAATTGGCATTGTTACACTTCCTTCCATAGAGAAAATGTATGCTTTTTAAATAAATATAATATGTTTTTGTTCATGAAGAATCCCATTGAGTAGTGCCAACTATTTTAGGATACTAAAATAAAAATATTTACAATCCAAAAATACTTTAAGATTATTCTTAGGAAGATATTCCATTGTTTTTAGTCTATTACTTAATTACATAAAAGTGCTGTGAAAAGCAAACTACATGACATTTCAGGGTTCAGAGATTTGATTGGATCATTTAAATAAAGTTTTTGCTAAGGAATCGAACACATGAAAAGAATGGTAGCACTGTTTTGAAGACTTTCAATACTCATTAGACTTAAAATTAGTTAAGTACTTTAATTTTTTAAAATCTCATATTATTTTTTAAAAAGTTTATTTATTTTTGAGAGAAGGAGAGCAGGGGAAGGGCAGAAAGAAAGGGAGAGAAAGAATCCCAGGCAGGCTCTGAACCATTGGTGCGGAAACTACGCAGGGCTCATGAAATGTGAGATCATGACTTAAGCCAAAACCAAGAGTTGGGCACTTAACCAACTGAGGCACCCAGGCACCCCTTAATCAAGTACTTTAACAAAGCCCACACAGTGTCTTGTATATAGAAATATTTAGAAAATGTTGACTGAGTTTAAATGACCAAGTTAATTTTGACCCTGTTAACCTAATAACATAATGTTGTCTTTTTTATTTACCTAGTTAGAGGTATGTTAGATATTGTGAACTGGTCCTCAGTGCCCCAGAAGGCATTTGTAAGATGTAAACTTGGAGGAGGGTAAAGAAAATATTAAATATTAGAGGAAAGCAGGAAATATCCTACCAAATTATTGATACAACTTGAAGAATTAAATTATTGTAGATCTGAAGAATTAAAGAGAAGATAGTTGCTTAATAGATTTGAAAATGAATATTCACCAAAAAAGACAACTGAATTTAAAAATGGACAAAGGACTTCACTTGATTTTAGCCAAAATGCTGAGAAGCGATATGAAGGACTTGAATAGACATTTATTTCTTCCAGGAAAGTATTCAGATGGCCAATAAGCGCATGAATAGATGTTTAACATCATTAGGTATTAAGGAAATTAAAAGCGACAATGAGATACCACTTCTCATCCACTAGCATGGCAATAACAATAATAATAAAAAGAAAATTGTTGATGATAATGTGGAGAATTGGGACCCTCATATATTGCTGGTGCAAATGTAAAATAGTGTAGATGCTGTGAAAAACATTTTTGTGGTTATTCAAGAAGTTAAACATGGCATTACCATATGACCCAGCAACTCTACTCCTAGGCAAATGCCCAAGAGAACTGAAAACAGGTGTTCCAACAAAAACTTGTGCACAGATGTCTGTAGCAGCACTATTCACAGTAGCCAAAAAAGAGAAACAACCCAGATGTCCATCAGCTGATGAGTGGATAAACAAAATGTGGTGTATCCATACAATAGAATATAATTCAGCCACAAAACGGAGCTAGGTACTGATACTTGCTTCAGTATGGATGAACCTTAATAATATATTAAGTGAAAGAAGCCAGATACAAAAAGCTACATATTATATGATTGCATTTATAAGACATGATAAGAACAAGTGAATCTATAGAGACAGAAAGCAGATTAATGGTTGCCAGGGGCTGGGATGAGCAAGGAATGGGGAGTAGCGGCTCAGTGGGTGTGGCGAAAATTTTCTGGAATTAGTGGTGCTGTTTGCACAACATTATGAATGTACGGGAAGTCACTGAATTTAAACTTGAAACTAGTAGAGTTTATATTCTAGGAATTTTAGCTCAGTAACAAAAGAATATCCAGTGTGATTGCAATTCTTTTCCTAGTGGATATTACTAAAGTAAAAAATTTTAAATCAAAGGAAACTGTATTTCCATGTTGTTATTTTGTGCTTAGAAAAATCACAAACCTTTATATTAGGTGAAAATATACATGAAGTCAAATTAATACTCTTTAGAGCAGGATTCAATAAAAGATATGTGTGTTTTGGGCCTCATTCAGAGGAGTGTTGCTAGGTAGAATAAAGCCGTGCAGGACAGTCTCATGCTGGGCACTTTGCCTAGTACATCATTTTTAACTGGCTGGCCCTCTTTTCAGTTGTGTGCAGTGTGTCTCAACCATGTCCACTTCCCTTGCCATCTTATTCTAGATCTGCTTGACTTCTTACTGTCGTGAGCTTCATGCATGCCTTTCTGACAAAATACTGTATTCTGCTCAGTTAGCATTCATAGGCACCCTATCTTTAACCGACTCCTTCAATGGCACTGTTTCCTGCCATTTTAGATAAATACTTTATCTTGCTTCTCCACAGTCCTGTTCAGTTACCTAGATCCTTTTGTGTTTCAGCATCCTCACATCTCCCACCTTACCAAGGAAACCTGGACAGCAAGGACCCCAAAGACAGGAACAAAGAGGAAGGGTGAATGAGGGCTAATGAAGCAAAGACCCTTTAATATTTACTTATTTTTGAGAGAGAGTGCAAGTGGCAGAGAGAGAGGGAGAGGGGGATCTGAGGCGGGCTCTGCACAGACAGCAGAGAGCGTGATGCGGGGCTTAAACTTCATGAACCATGAGGTCATGACCTGAACCAAAGTCAGACACTCAACTGATTAAGCCACCCCGGCACCCCACAAAGGCTCTATCTTCTTTGTGAAATCTGTTAGGAGAGAAATGGTCCATAGATGTGAGCACTGTGGTTTCATATTGGCCCGCTATTTCAAAACTCAAATGTTATTTAATATTTATTATATAGCTTATCTAGTAAATTTATGTTTCTATTCAACGTAGAACATGTAAGCTGTCTTAAGAGTAGTATTTCTTTCCCAAAATGTATTCCACAGAGTACTAGTCCCTGGAAATAATACTAGAATCTCTGCTTTGGAAGGGGGAGTATCCCCTGGTCAAATATATTTAGAAAAAGCTGTTTATCCCCTCTTGGAGGTTAATAGCATACCTTAGCCTGTTAAGTACTCTGAAATGTAGTAGTCAAGAAACTCATTTGACTCAGCATTTCCAAACTTATTTGAGCCCAGAACTTTTGGCGGGAGGGAAGTGACAGCATAGCTATTAATATCTTACATAATAACATCAGTTGGGAGGACACTGTCTTAGAGCATTGTAAATTTGTGCAACTGCAGTTTAAAAAAAAAGTCGGGGTGCCTGGGTGGCTCAGTCGGTTAAGCGTCTGACTTCAGCTCAGGTCATGATCTCAGAGTTCGTGGGTTCGAGCCCCGCGTCGGGCTCCGTGCTTACAGCCAGCTCAGAGCCTGGAGCCTGCTTCAGATTCTGTGCCTCCCTCTCTCTCTGACCCTCCCCTGCTCACGCTGTCTCTCTCTCTCTCTCTCTCTGTCAGAAATAAATACAACATTAAATTTAGAAAAAAATGAACATGAAATAGACATTTTTAAAAAAAACAAAAAATAAAAAAGTAGTTATTTTTATATGTATGTATGTATGTATGTATGTAGATATTTTAATTCTAGTTAATATATAGTGTTAGATGATTTTTGTTTTTAGTTTTTATTTTAATTCCAGAAAGGAGCTACTTTTACCAGCTAGTACCAAAAACTACCTGATGTTCACATGTTCTATTTAATATACATTATATGCATGTAGCTATCCTATAAATTCTCTATCAAGGTAGACCTCATTTTTTCCCCTTTACTTACAAGTGTCAGATTGTTGTCTTTCACTGATTTTCTCACTCCTTCTTATTTAATCAGATCAAAATATTGTTTTGAAGGGTGACTAAAGTACTTAGAGCATTTTCAGTTTGTTAATTAATTTATATCGTTTATTCACTTCTGAGAGAGAGAGACAGAGAGAGAGACAGAGTGCAAGCAGGGGTGGGGCAGAGGAGAGAGGGAGACATAGCTTGCTGACAGCTCTAGGCTCTGAGCTGTCAGCACAGAGCCCAACGCGGGGCTCATATTCTTGAACCTGTGAGATCATGACCTGAGCTCAGGTGCCCCTGTTTTAAATGATAAAGAAATACCTGTTTTAAAGCTGTAGTACAAATATTTGTTGAGCCTGGTATAAAATTTAAGAGTTGAATAATTCAAACACCCTTTGAAATCCAAGTCATGTTTTCATTTACTAAGAATTTTTGTCAAGACAAGCCCTTTCTTAAAGAAGTAATTAGCCTTGGATATAGAAGGCATAATTAACAAATAAACAATTACTTTGTTAATTCTTCTCAATAGGAAACAGCTGGCACTCAGCATTTATCCATTATTAACCTATAAATATGTAGACACTAATATTATGTATCATAATATATTCCTAAGAAAGAGAAGAGTAGATATCATTTCTTCTCTCTTCATTAGGTATAATTAGTGTAGGATTTTAGCTTTAAAAAGTTTCAGCCTTTCCATGTACTTGAATTTCTTTTATCTATAAAATGCCTCTCATAACACCATCCTTCTTGTTTTTGAGAACTTTATGGTTTATAATAGATATTGTTAATATAAATAGTCTGTGAGCTCTCTTATTAAATAGACAGGATAAGATTAGATTGTTGTGGCTTGCCCCTTTTTTGTTTTTGTTTTTGTTTTTAGGCACAGTGCTAGTATCTAATGAGGGAAATAAAGCCTATGGCACTATGGATTGGATTCTTCCTGCATGTTTTAGGGGTGTATTATATTTCCATTTAGACTTGCTCTGTCTTTTGACTGATGACCCAGGTTTCTGTTCAGAGTTGTTTCTATGCAGTTGGCTCCTGGTCCCATGCAAGTGAGCCGTGTCTGGCAGTAATAGAGCATGGTGCTTTCAGAGCATCTCCCAGAAATAAAGATGACCCCCAGCTGAGTTCTTCAAGGAGCAGGACAGGTCTTCCCTCACCAAGGCAGTCTTGGTACTTCAACAAAGCATCAAGTGAAGGCTTTTTGTTTTCGTTTGAGCTGGCTTCAAGACTCATTTTGTATGCTTAGGAATTAATTTATTTGCTTTTTCTAGGCAAGAGCATCCTTTCTTCTCAAATGGTGTCTTGTACATTGCATAGTTCTATGTGGTCTACAAGCTATATGTCATAATATTTTCAGTTCTGTACATATTTTGTTGTCTGAATTAGAGTGGGCTTGAGAGTGAAATTAGAATTGATACTATAACGTTTTTTTGTGATGATACATTCCTAAAGTAAAAATCCCATTTGTTTATATCAGTGTGTGTGTGTGTGTGTGTGTGTATGTGTGTGTGTGTGTGACTAGCAAATAGATAATTTGCCCATAGGAAGTTTTATCTTTAATGTTGGTTTTGGTCAGATTCTACTCTTGTATGTATCTTCAGATGGTATATAAAAATTTAAAGAATCATACAGCTTATTAAAAAAAATCTTGCTAGTATGATTGTGAATGAGAACTGTGAATTACAATTCTTGTATTTTAGCCTTTGCTCTTTCATTCTGTAATTACATGTGGACTGGTATTTATTTTCTTACGTAGAAAATTGGAAAATACCTCTTTCCTTTCGACCTCAAAGAAATTGCATTGCCATGAATAAAGTTACCATGTAAAGTCTATTTGCTGTTTAGATAATAAATTTGTGACAGTCTACTATTTCTTGCTTAATATAGTCTGACACTTTACAAAGGCAAACCTTTTCTAGGTTCGTCCGTATTTTTACTTATTTTTGAGAGAGAAAGAGAGCATGAGCAGGGGAGAGGCGGAAGGAGAGGCATAGAGAGAATTCCTCTGTGCTCACAGTGCAAAGCCCCATGCAGGGCTTGATCTCAGGACCATGAGATCATAACCTGAGCCAAAATCAAGAGACCAAAGCTTGACTGACTGAGCCACTTAGGCACCCTATAGGTACTTATTTCTTAAGCAGATTCTAAAAAGTTTTTTAATGTGTATTCATTTTTGAGAGAGAGAAAGAGAGAGAGAGAGAGACAGTGCAAGTGGGGGAGGGGCAGAGAGAGAGGGAGACACAGAATCCAAAGCTGGCTCCAGGCTCTGAGCTGTCAGCACAGAGCCCGACATGGACTTGAACCCATGAACCATGAGATCATGACTTGAGCTAACGTTGGATGCTTAACCAACTGAGCCACCCAGGTGACCCTCTTAAGCAGATGCTAAATGATAAGGTAAGAGAGAGATTGTTGAGATGTCAAGTTGTTATTTAAACTGTTATAATATCTATGAACTTTAATAGCTTTAACTTCTGAGTCTGTGGTGGTAATTACTTATTATTTTCACCCTCTTACCAATTTCCCTTTGATATAACCCAAATGGTAGAATGCAGAAAATTTTATATCACGTTTGGAAAACTAACAAAGAGTCTCATTCCCAGTATCCTCCTATTGAAGAACTTTGGTGGGAAACAGTAAAGGTAAGAGCAAGGTGAGGGCACACATCAGCCTGCCAGTTGCTAGCCGGCGCATTCAGCGGAAATTTGCTAAGGGGATTGGTCAGAAAGACTTTCTCCACTTAAGCCTAGTAACTGGGACCTAGGGCTGGAGACAAAAATGGGAACAGTGAAATCAGTAGGTAAACTCTGTATCCTACCCTGGGTAACTGTAGGGTCAGAGCAGAAGTCACTGTGGAGTGTGGTCCATAGTAGTAAGTGAATATAGAGTTTCTTACCCCTACAGCTTCAGGCTGAACGGGGAGACTGTGCCTCATTCAGAGCCACATGATCTAGTATAATCTAGGCCAGTGCTCTCCGATAGAACTCTGCAATTAGAGAAATGTCTGTGCTGTCCAGTATGAAAGAACTTCTGAACACTTGAAATGGAGGTAAGAACTGAATAGCTACCAAAAGCCTTTAAAAAGCACTTTCCTTGGGGCATCTGGATGGCTCAGTCTGTTAAGCGTCCAACTTCGGCTCAGGTCATGATTTCGCAGTTCGTGAGTTCGAGCCCCGCATTGGGCTCTGTGCTGACAGCTCAGAGCCTGGAGCCTGTTTCAGATTCTGTGTCTCCCTCTGTCTCTGTGCCTCTCCCCTGGTCACACTCTGTCTCTGTCTCTCTCTCTAAAAGAAATAAACATTAAAAAAACATATTTTTAAAGGACTCTACTCTTTTGGTTATTTTTATCTTAAGGAGTTGATCAGACAAAAGCTATTCATCACAGCATTGTTTATAATATGAAAAAGCATATAGAATATTGGAGTAACATACATGTACTGTTTAAAGCAGTCTATTTTATACTCAGACATTGGATAGTATGCAGCCATTGAACCTGCTGATGTAGATAGACATGTATTGACAGAAAAGTTGTTTCCAATATGGTAAGTGAAAAGAGGCTGGTTACAAAACCATGTGGTTAGTGTGTTCCCATAGTTTGGTGTCAATATTTGAAAATTGTGTGTGTGTGTGTGTGTGTGTGTGTGTGTACACATAGATAAATGGATCTGGCAATTTAGGCATCAAAAGATTTATCTTAATCCTCATTCTGCCATTTATTAGCTGTGTAACATTGTGCAAGTTACTTAACCTCTCAGCTTCATCAGGTTTTCCACTGTAAAAGAGGGATTAAAAATAGCAGCTATCTCATTGGGTTTATTTTTTATTTATTAAACCATTTTTTTTAAACATTTATTCATTTTTTGAGAGACAGATCATGAGTGGGGGAGGGGCAGAGAGAGAAAGAGACAAAGAATCCGAAGGAGGCTCCAGGCTCTGAGCTGTCAGCACCGAGCCTGATGTGATGCGGGGCTTGAACTCACTGGCTCTGAGATCATGACCTGAGCTTAAGTTGGACACTTAACTGACTGAGCCACCCAGGCACCCCATCATTGGGTTGTTTTAAAGAGTAAATGAAATAATGTGGCTGAATTGCTTAGCTGGGTGCCTGTTTTACCTGCGATAAGATCATATCAAGCAACAGCTTTTTCATGGTCATGGTGACCATGTTACTGTTATCATATGTATATGTGCATAGGAGAAAAATTTAGGAGTCCATAAAAAAATACTAAGAAGTTGTCTTTGGTAGGATTGCAAGCGGTTTACATTTTCTTATTTGTACTTTTCTATGTTTCCTGATTCTGGTATTGCATTTGAGCATATAACACTTCTATAATTTTAAAATGTTTAAAACTTTCTATGTGCCTAAGTAATACCAGCTACGCAAAAAATGACTCATGGTAAGTGGATGACTTCTGACACAGATTTCATCACTGTTTTTAGAGGTGCACAACTATTTTTGTGGTTCTAGAAAATCTGTAAAATTTAGGCCAATGGAAATATAGTAGTGTAATTGAAACACATTTCTAAATGTAGAATTATAGTTTTAATCACATTTACATCTGGGAAGACTAAGACAAGTTATGTTTTAACTTGTGTCCTTCATAGTCTGGGCAAAACACATCATTTCTATTTGGAAATGGTTTTGTTTGTGATTGCTTATTTCTGGAGTTCAAATTCGGTAGCACTAACGGTGTTGTAGATTGTGAGCAAAGCTCGAGATGTCTAGTTAGGGTATCACTTTGGTGGATAGCCTGGAATTTTATATTTTTGAGGTTTTTTTGGGCAGCAATCTTTTATATTTCATTTTGCTTAGAATTTACATTATGTGGCAGGTTCTATTTTAGACTCGGGGAATGAGATGAATGAGAAAGGGGGTTCCAGCCCTCAGGTGGCAATCTGTTCAGGTGGGCAGTTCAACAGCTAGAACAGTCACATGTTATAATTGGTATGATAGAAGTAGGTGGGCACAGTAGGGGACCAGAGAAGAAGTGGTCAGTTCTGTATTGATGGGGGTGGGTGGTGGGCAGAGAAAGGTGAAAAGGGGCTATCGAGAAAAGACTTTCTCAAGGACAGGACGTGGAGCTGAATCTTGAAGGAGAGTGTCTGAGTATTTGCAGGTTGGAGTCAAGGCCTTTCTGGAAGTGCAGCAGCTGTGGTTTGAGGCAGCAGACCTCAAAGGGTACACCGGACAGCCTGGAAGTGGTTTGGTGTGGCTTGAGGCGGAATACAAGCACGGGGCCAGCCAGTGGGAACACTGGAGAATCAGGTCAAGGAACTTCAGTGTTGATGCTTTCAGAAATATTTTTAGGATAAGAGAAACAGCCGACCTCTTTTGTTGTTGTTGTTGTTGTTTGTTTGATCAGATCTTGTAAAAAGTGCTCACATTTAGGGACACCTGGGTTGCAGGCCTTGTGCTAGGATTATTGTTCGACTATGGACTCGTTCATAGTTTGATTTTGTGAGACAGAACAGTAGTCAGTCGATTGAGCATCCAACTTCGGCTCAGGTCATGATCTCATGGTTCGTGGGTTCTAGCCCCACATTGGGCTCGCTGCTGTCAACACAGAGCCTGCTTCAGATCCTCTGTCCCCCTCTCTTCTGCCCCTCCCTTGCTTGTGCGCTCTCTTCCTCTTTCTCAAAAATAAATAAACCTTTAAAAAAAAGTGCTCATATTTAATATTCCATAGAGTTAGATTTGAGGTGTTCTGAATCATGAAGGTTTATATGAGATCATGGTCTTTCTCTTTCTTTCTTTCTTTCTTTCTTTCTTTCTTTCTTTCTTTCTTTCTTTCTTTCTTTCTTTCTTTCTCTCTCTCTCTCTCTCTCTCTCTCTCTCCCTCCCTCTCTCCTTCCCTCCCTCCCTCCCTCCCTGCCTCCCTCCCTTCCTCCCTTCCTTCCTTCCTTTCTTAGATGATGTGGATCTTACCATATCACTATATTGACAACTGAAACTGTGTTGGTCTATTTCCTGATTTACAAATAGCCTTCCTGAAGGATCTTTCAGCTCATTCTTTTCCTTCTCTATCTCCTTAGTTCTGCCCCTCTTCCCACCCAACCTTTACCAAGATCTGACTCCCACAAGGTCTTGTTGCCCCTACTATAGGGACACCTTTAAAAAATTTGTGAGTTAGAAGTAAAGGAAGGGAGGAAGCTGGAGAAAAGATTTAGTGGTGTAGTAGCTGGTTTTGCCATGCTCATTTGCTCCTAAGAAGGTTCTTCTGTTCTATATTATAATCCTATGTTGCTGGATTTTTTCCCCTACTCATTAAGACAGATTTTTAGATCTTTAACCAATTAGATATTCATTTGGGCTAAATTTAGCAAATAATTCTGGGAAGGGTCATATATGAAGTTTGGGCAGATGTCTACTTTTTTCTTCTTCCCAGTGGAGTCTTCTCTCTTCATACTTAAAGAAATGTTGAAGACTTTTCTACCATACAGAGCAAAATGGCCTAAATTTGCCTCCTTGAGCCCTTAGTGCCCCTGTTTGTAGCCTGGTGGTTTCTCCCCACCATTCACTGTCAAAGGCAGCCTAGCTGTCGTTGCAATCTGACTTTGTTTCCACTTTAAGTTTAATTAAAAACGTACTTTTTGAGTGTAAGTTGACATGACTGTCCTTGTTTCCCACTTGGTAAATCATGATGAACAAGACAGGTGTGAGACCTTTCCCTATGGAATTTAAAGTTTCAGTGGAGAAAACTATTCTTTCTAATCTTCCTAAATATCTCTGATAAAGGCTAACAAATCTAATAGACACTTCCCTCAACGTTCAAAGTCATTATGCGTCCTCCCTTCTGAGAGGAAGGAAACCCTCTGGTTTTCATACCAGTATCCTCTCCTGGGAGAAGAAGGCTTTTCTTCTGAGTACACATTCTGAGTCTGTGTATGATCTGCTTTTTCTTAAATGTTTCTTTTACAGACTCTTAAGGTTTTTATTTCCCAGATGTGCTCTCTACTAATTGCCCTTCTCATCTTTTCATGCAAAACACTTCCGGGGCAGTCTTGTTGCCAGTGACTCCACAGTTGTTGTTTTTTGTCTCCAGTTGCACACTCTCTCCTGAGTTCCATATCCACACATCCAAGATAGCTATCAGTGTGCCCCACAGACAGCTCAAACTCAATCATGTTTGATACTAAAATGAGCATTTCTCCCCACCTCAAAGCTATAATATTCTCCTTGTTTCTAATTTGCTTCACTGTCTATTCAGTGGCTTGTGCCATCTTGGATCATTTGCCCTTAGCCTGTCATATTAATTCTGTCCTGCCTTTTTTTTATTGACCTCCTTCCTATCCTTATTGCCATTTTCCATGTCTGGTAATACCCTCCCTTCCTCCTTCTTTCTCTTTTAGACTTATTGGACTCACTGCTTCCAAAATTAGTTTTGGCTGATGGTCCCACACTTCTGGGACATATGTGGATTACCAGAACCTCATTAGTCATGGGACCCATGCCCTGAACAGCTTTTGACTTCTAGGTTATGAGAACTTAAAAATATAACTGAAAGTATTTATAGATAATTCCTCATGCATAATATGGAATGACCATATAGTTTACCACATAGTTAATGTAAGTATACAACTATATGTAACACTATTAAGGTATGTATAAAAAAGGTGAATAATACAAGAAATCGTATGTTAAATTCCAAAAGAGTGGTATGTATAATTGCTATAGGGATTTGGAAGAGTGAGAGATCATTAATAGTAAAGTCCTTAATGAGTGGAAAGGAAGCAAACAAAGGAAGCAAAAAGCTAAGCAAGGGTTAGTGGAGGATGGGGCATGGCTGAAAGGGAGAAAAAGATGTAAGTAGTAAAGACACATGAAATTAAAGTTTGTGAAATTAAAACCGTAATATACATGGTTTGGTTGCCATGTTAGTGAAAACAAAGTCTTTTGATTTCACTCTCCTGTAGTTCTTTAGTTGTACTTAATTTGGTGACTGAACTATGTTCCTAATCCTGGCTAATAATTTTTTAGTTATCTACCCTGTTCAAACAGGTGATTGGGCAATAGATTGTGTTTGTAATCAGAACAAACACATCCTTTGACACCAAAAAGAACTTTAAAATACATGACTTCATGAATATCCATTGTATATGCATTGGAGCTATGTGGTCTTTTGTCAATATTCTGAAATTCTCAGATAGCCTAGCATTTTTTAAAAGTCTGTTATTTTGGTGATTTCTTTATAGATAAACAATCTTAACCAAACTCTTTTAATTTCATTTTTAAAAAATGTTTATTTATTTAGAGAGAGAGGGAAAGAGAGCACGAGCAGGGGAGGGACAGAGAGAGAAGGAAAGAGAGAATCCCGAGCAGGCTCCACACTGTCGGTGCAGAGCCCAATGTGGGGCTCAATCCCACAAACCATGAGATTTAACCTGAGCTGAAATCAAGAATTGATGCTCAACCAACTGAGCCACCCAGCTAAACCAGACTTCTTTAATTTCAACCTTATCAATTCCAGAGATTATTAAATTTATAACTTATAATGTGGGCTGTTCCCAATATATGTATGTATATTCACTTTAAAAAAATTTACTCATTTTTAAAAAATTCACTCAAGTCTTCATGTATAATGTATAGGTGTCTTATTCATACATCTTTTAAGATTTTTCAGAAATTCTGTTTTTTCTTCATTATCACTTCAACAAATAGTATTTTTTTTCAAGTTGGTCATACTAAGAATTGCCGTACAAAAACTCAGTTTAACATGGTTCTTGATTTTGAAATGGGAATTATAAGGTCATTAAGATTTTTCCTGATTCAAAATACTACTAACAGAATATCCTAGAGCAGTGGTTTTCAAGCTTTTTCGACTATGACCTGCTCTTGCTCTGGCTCTCCCTTGCTCGTAAGCTATGAGGTGCACTGGTGTTTTTAACGATTTTCTACTATAGCCTGGTTGCAGTGACTTCCCTTGGTGGGTGGGAAATGCTGGCTGCAACTCACTAAACTGATTTTATAATCTATTAATGGTTATAAGCCTCAATTGAAAAACAGTATCTTAGAGTAGATTTTTACAAAAATTAATTTTAAAAATGCAGAGCAGTATAAGGCAGCAAATTCAAATTATGCATGATTTGTTCCTTCAGGTAACTTTTCTTGTTATTTCAGAAGTATTGAAGAGATACATGCATAGTAATAATTCAAAAAATATAGAAAGATTTAAAATGAAAAATTTTAAACCTCTGTCTTCCTCGGCCTAGTTCTTCGGCACAAAAGTAGCTACTATAAATGACTAGTTATGGCCTTACCAAAATTTTCATGCATTTTCCAGCACATGTATATCTTTTAAAAGTACCAAGAGATATATATTCTGTCCCATCTTTATCACTTAATATTATGTCTTGATAATCTTTCCACACCAGCAGTACAGATCTATCTTACTCTTACTACATTCGTTTTAATGGCTATGTAATATTCCACTGTGGGGGTGACTCTTAATTTATTCAAACAGTTTCCCATTGATTTAGAGAGAGAGGGAAAGAGATACTATTAAGTATTAGATACTATTAAGCTTTAAAAATTTCCCCAATCTTATAGATGAAAAACATCTCTATGGCTTCAATTTGCATTCTTAAGTTAAATAAGATAATCATATTTTCATATAATTTTTAACTATTTTAGTTTGTATTTCATTTTTTGAAATGTCTACTCATATTCTCTGCCTGTTGTTTTATAGAAGTAGTTTTTCTAAATGATTTTTGTAAGCTCTGTAAATCAAGCAAATTAGCCTTTTAATTTTAGTGTCTTACACTTTGGTGATGTTTTCCAAGTTTATTGTAAGCCTTTTGACTTTGTTTAGGATATATATTCTGTGTAAGATAGTTTTGTAGTCAAATTATTGACCTTTTCCCTGTGAATTTTATTTAAAAGGAGATTTCCCTATAGCAGATGTTTGTTTTAGGTGAGACCAGAACCTATGTTGGAGAATTACATTTCAAAGAGGAGAGTGTAGTGAAATGTGACATTTTATATATATTTTTCAAGCAGTCTTGAACCAAGACATTTCAAAGCTCCAATATATTTTTTTAAATATTTTAAATATTTTTATTTGTAGGAGAGAGAGAGAGAGAGACAGCGTGAGCAGGGGAGGGTCAGAGAGAGAGGGAGACACAGACTCTGAAATAGGCTCCAGGCTCTGAGCTGGCAGTCAGCACAGAGCCCGACGTGGGGCTCGAACCCACGAACCGCGAGATCATGACCTAAGCGAAAGTTGGACGCTTAACCGACTAAGCCACCCAGGCGCCCTTAAAGCTCCAATATTATTTAAAGAAAGCTTACTTTAAAATTAGTGCTGTGCCTTTTGCATATGTGCTCTGCTAAACACAATATTATTATTAGTTTTAAAGTTTATTTATTGAGGCGCCTGGGTGGCTCAGTTAGTTAAGCATCCGACTGTGGCTCAGGTCATGATCTCACAGTTTGTGGGTTCGAGGCTAACATCAAGCTCTGTGCTGACAGCTCAGAGACTGGAGCCTGCTTCAGATTCTGTGTCTCTCTCTCTCTCTTCCCCTCCCCTACTCGTGCTCTCTCTCTCTCTCTCTCTCTCTCTCTCAGAAATAAACATTTAAAAATAGTTTATTTATTTATTTTGAGAGAAAGCAAAAGAAAGTGGAGTAAAGGCAGAGAGAGGAAAAAGGGAGAGAATCCCATCAGGCTCTGCCATAAAACTAAGGGTTTTGATTAATTATTAATAGCTAAAATACCAATACCAGTAACTGAGCGTATTTCACATCACTATGCACTACAAAGCCTGATGCGGGCCTCCGACTCATGAACTGCCAGATCATGACTGAGCCAAAGTCAGATGCTTAACCAACTGAGCCACCCAGGTGACCCTAAATACAACGTTATTGAAATTTAGAGTATTTTGAATTACTTTTCATTATTATAATATCGTAATTAGTAGTCCCCCCCCCCATCATTGTTTTAACATTTTCATAAAAACCATATTGGTCACAAAGTAGCTCTTTTAAAATTTAAAATTAATACTCAGTAGAAATATTTAGGATTTATTAATCCTAGTAGATGTTTAATATAAAAGTCATTTATTTCATTGTGGAAACTCACCCCCCTCTGTGTTTGCTTATAATGCATACAAGGGTTAACAGAGTATGAAGGAAGTGGATTTTCTGTTTAATGGAAACAATACAGTAGACATTTCCTGGATTTGGTCAGATCGTTTAGTAGTTTTACTTATTACTGCTGTTTAAATTCCTGTGAGGTCTTCAGGAGCTATAAATGATTAATTTATTTGAGCCTTTACTTCACTGTGTTTATCTTCTCTAGAAGCATAGTGATGTGAAATACGTTGAGTTACTGGTATCGGTATTTTAGCTATTAATAATTAATCAAAACCCTTAGCTATAAATTGTAAAGGTTAGTGCAATTTCTTATAGTTTTATGGGAGGGGTGTCTGACCATTGATAATACCAGTCATTCTGAGCAGCAAAACATCCAACATGTATTAAAATAGTTCCTTCAGGGGCGCCTGGGTGGCTTAGTCGGTTAAGCGTCCGACTTTCGCACAGCTCATGATCTCGCCGTTCGTGGGTTCGAGCCCCGAGTCGGGCTCTGTGTTGACTGCCAGCTCAGAGCCTGGAGCCTGTTTCAGTCTGTGACTCCCTCTCTCTCTGACCCTCCCCTGCTCATGCTGTCTCTCTCTCTCCTAGAAATAAAAAAAAAAAAAAAAAAACATTAAAATAGTTCCTTCAGAAAGCACCCCCCCCCTCTGAAGATCCTTAGCCAGATGTGGAGGGTGGGAGGAGAGGGTGGGGGTCATGTGTGCAGGGGTGGGGGCTGGGTAGGAGATGACTTTCAGGGCTACTTGGTTACCTGCTTTTACTAAGAAAATATAAGTCGTATACTTAATTTTTTTAAGTTTATTTATTTATTTTGAGGTGGGGGGGCAGAGAGAAAGAGAGAGGGAGAGAATCCTAAGTAGGCTCCATGCTTATAGTGCAGAGCCTGACTTGGGGCTTGATCTCATGAACCATATGATCATTACCCAGGTTGAAACCAAGAGTTGGATGCTTAACTGACTAAGCCACCCAGGCACCCCTAAAGTGTATATTTTAGAAGTATAAGTTGTAAAGGTATGGGTTAGGTGTGAACCCAGATAGCTTGAGAATGCATGGAGATAAAAATAAGGTTTATTATCGCCATTTAGGACAAAATTACTGCTTTATTTGCTTAATTAATCAAATGCCAGTTTCAATTTTCAGACTTACTAAATTCCTTATTAGAGATTTTTTTCAGTTTTAAAAATAATATTTTTTCAATGTGGAATAAATGTTATTTAACCAATGTGTTTGAAACCCAATTCAAACATGTTCTATTGCTTTCATTTTTGCATTCAACAAAACTTGTTGGGTGTCTCCTTTGTGCCAGGTCCAGTGCTAGGTGGTTTTATAAATATTCATCTGGATAAAAAAAAAAAAAAAGCAATATCTCTGTTCCATAGTGATAGAAGTCTGCCACAGCAAATTTAGAATAAAGTAGAGATTTCATTTGATATATGCTCCTAAAAGATGAATAGTGAAGGAGTTCTTAGAATTGGTGTCTTCATGACATAATGAGAATACTTGCCAGTCTTGCTGCCTTGCTGGTTGAGGCTCTGTACTTTTTCTTTCCAACAAGCATGCTTCATTAGGAGAACCTTCTCAGACTTTCCAGAGCAGGTTGGGTTTGCTGTATATGCATATTCTTCCCATTCATGAGGGCGGCATAGGGAATGTCCTTAAGGTGAAGGCCACAACATATGGCAATTAGGATACTCCCTTTATCAGGGAAAAGCTCACTAGTCCTTAATTTGAGTCCTATCCTATTCACCTGCCTCATTTACGATGCAGTTTTATCTTGAGTCTCAGCTCTCTAGGACTCCCCCCTCCCAAAGAGATTATTTCTGGAAAATAAGATTTCGCTTTTGGGGTAGATGGTTTTTTAAAAAAAAATTTTAATGTTTATTTATATTTGAGAGAAAGAGAGTGTGAGTGGGGGGAGGGGCAGAGAGAGAGGGAGACACAGAATTTGAGGCAGGGTCCAGGCTCTTGTCAGCACAAAGCCTAATGCAAGGCTTGATCTCATGAACAGTGATCATGGGCTGAGCTCAAGTCAGATGCTCAACTGACTGAGCCACCTAGGTGTCCCTGGAATGGATGGTTTTGAATGTCTGATTTAGGAGCTTTCACTTTGAAGCCATTTAAGATTTTGGAATGGGAGAGCTAACATTATCAGACTTTTTTTTTTTAAATGTTTGTTTATTTTTGAGAGAGAGAGAGAGACAGAGCACAAGCTAGGGAGGGACAGAGAGAGAGGGAGGCACAGAATCTGAAGCAGGTTCCAGGCTTCTGAGCTGTCAGCACAGAGCCTGATGCAGGGCTCGAACTCACAGACTGTGAGATCATGACCTGAGCTGAAGTCAGTTGCTCAATCAACTGAGCCACCCAGGTGCCCCTCAGCGTTTTTATTTTAGGAATATATTCTTATGTCAATGCATAGGATGTAAGAGTAGAAGAGGTAAGAGTTAAATCATCCCTCATTAATTCAGCAGCATTTGTTGAACACCTATCATGTGTCTGGCTTGTACAAGACAATGGAAATGTAGAGATGGAAGACATAGTCCTTGTACTCCAGAGCCTTACAACCTATTAAGGGAGAGAGATAATTAAACTACATCATAATTTTATTTAATTAGTTGTATGTTAACAGAAATACAGTATGGTTGGAAACAGAAGAGAGACACCCACTTCTGACTAGGAGTTTCAGAGAACACTTTTTAAGCGGTAATAGATTACTCCTTTGTAAAAAAGCAGGTAGGCATTAATCAGACAAAGAGGATAGGGAAGATCTTTCTAGGCAGAGACAGGAGCACATGTGTAAATATTAGCTAAAAGTTTCTAATTATCAAGGTGAGAATTCATGCGTGATATTTAAGAGACAGAGTATATACTACTTGTTCAATGACTGAGTACTGACCGATTGTAAGTTTTGAGCCTGCCTTGGTGATTAGGAAATATTAGTGTAATTGCAGGGATAGTGGGCAAACTATGTTCAGTCTTGGATCTGTGGATTTTAAGGTACAATGGGATTTTCATGTGTATGTATATATGCATAGTTGGAAATTGATGTCAGAGTTTAGGAATGAGATTAGAGCTAGAGATTGAGATTTGGGATTCTCCATAAAAGTATTAGCTAAGCCTCAGACACTGGTAAGATGTCAAGACAAACTGCAGAATAGAGAAGAGGACTAGAGACAGAAATATGAAAAATAAAACAATACTTTTATTTTTTTTAAGGATCCAAATAAGGAGATTTTATTTTACTTATTCATTTTGAGAGAGAGAGAGCACATGGAAGGGGCAGAGAGAGGGAGAGAATTGCAAGCAGGCTTCACACCATCAGCACGGAGCCTGACACGGGACTTGAACCCTCAAACCTTGAGCTCATGACCTGAGTTTGAGCAACTGAGCCAGCCAAGTGCCTCCTAAATAAGGAGTTTTAAATTAGCGTTTTTCCTTCCTCTTTTTATTTCTAGGAGATAAAAAGGATGGATGAGAAGGAAATAAACATATATTAAGAGTTTAACTACTGAAACCCCAAGGCACTAAAACAGTGTCCAGAGTGAAAGACAAATTTAGTTTCAGTAATTGTAAATATAGGGGGAGGGGGCGCCTGGGCGACTCAGTTGGCTAAGCGGCCAGCTTCAGCTCAGGTCATGATCTCACAGTTTGTGGGTTCGAGCCCTTTGTTGGGCTCTGTGCTGACAGCTCAGAGCCTGGAGCCTGCTTCGGATTCTGTGTCTCCCTCTCTCTGACCCTCCCCTGCTCACACTCTGTGTCTCTCTCTCTCTCAAAAGTAAATGTTTAAAAAATTTTTTAAAAACTGTGAATATAGGGAAGATTTTCAGCCAGGAGCATTGAAACATGAAAAGATTTTCTGATTACCCCTCAATGAATCAAAAAGCCCTTGAAAATTCTATTTCTTTAGGTTTTAGTTTGTAAACTCTTCATTTTGATCTGCATCTGTTTCATTTTTCATATTTAAACCTTATATATTCAGAGTGCCATAGATTTATAAGAAATATGTAGTTTTCTCTATGGAGTATGTTACATAGAAGATTAAACACTCATACTTTATTTTTTATTTTTTAAGTTTATTTATTTTGAGAGAGAGAGAGAGAGCACAAGCAGGGGAGGGTAAGAGAGAGAGAGAGGGAGAGAGAGGATTATAAGAAGACTCCATGCAGTCAGTGCAGAGCCTAATGTGGGGCTCAAACCCAAGAACCGTGAGATCATGACCTGAACCAAAATCAAGAGTTGGACGCTTAAGCAACTGAGCCACCCAGGTGCCTCCACTCATACTTTACAAAGAACATTCACATTATCATAATTGAGGGGATATTTATTTATTATAGACCTAACTTGCTTTCAGAAATCTCTCAGTCATTAAGTACCTTGTTGTGCTTGAGGCAGAGAGAAAAGGAAACCAGATTGTTGCAGAATGGAAAGGAAAGTAACATTCCCATAGCCATAGTATTATTATAGATTCTACCAGGGAACAGTTTCAGAAATTGGGGAAGGAAATGCTATGGCATTCCCCATCGCAGTACCTCTCCATCTAACAGGTGTCTCTGTCTGGAGTGGTTGGCCTCTTCCACTTATATATAATGATAATAACAGTTGCTATTCATCAAGGATTTCTAGTATGCCAAGCTTTCTGCATACATTATGTCATGTAGTCCTCATCACATTGTTATTAATAAGAGTTAATTAATAAGAGTAATAGCTATAATTTATCAAGTTCTTAATATTACCTCTGCATTATGTTATATAATGTACTTATATTTCATTTAATTCTTATAGAAACTGTGTTTATGTTTGGCTATGGATGTTTATCATTCCATGAGGCCCGGAGGGGTTTTTAAATCAACTTGCTCTGTGTCATACAGTTAATAAGTCAGGACTCAAACTCAGATCTTAGAATTCTAAAACCTGTACTTTTTGCTCTGTGCCTGCTGCCTCAGCTGTCACTTCCTCTTTGTGGCAGTAGAAGCATTGACCGCCCTGAAGCTTACGACTGGTACCTAAGCAGTGTCCCTAAGATAAAATAAAGCAAGAAAATGTAGGGCCACCTTTAACCAGAGCTGGGTTACTGTTTTATAGACCCCTTTTCAGAGTATGAGTGCCACCTGCTGGAAGGTTATAATGTATCTACGTGCTTGCAAAAGACCAGCTTCCAAAAGGGCTACTGTCACAGATGTGCAAGTATCGAATTTCAAAAATGCTAATTCTTAAATTTCACTTTAGGAATACTGGGGCATTTTGGAGTTAGTTGAATCCCGTTTGCCATAAAATAAGTGGTTTCATTTGTCGTGTGTGTGTGTGTGTGTGTGTGTGTGTATGAGAGAGAGACAGACAGACTTAAAAAATGGTATACTCAGCGCTTCCTAACAGAAAGCCATTTTCACTATGGGGAAATATTGATAGTCAAATGAATCCTACAGTTACTTTCAACAGATCAAATAAGAATAGAACATTGAATTTACTTTGAGATAAGTGAGTTATTGAAGTATAAGAGGACCCTTTCCATTCAGGTACCCTAAAAGAAAATCTGGAACCCATGGGGGCATCAGAGACTTGGAGAACAGAAAGAGGGAATAAGAGGGGAAGAAAGATGTGTGGATAAAAATAACAAATGGGTTCTGTAATTGTTAGTCTGGCCTAAGGCTCCCCGTAGTGAGTCAGAATCCTAAGTAGTACCTTAGAGACAAAGGTTTATAACTTTGAATTATTATCTGTTTAGGACAGTGAAAACTGGATACTCTTTATTGTCACTTATATGCCCTTGAAGGAAGATTGGATAAAATCTTTGCATCAAAGTTCATTGCACATTCTTCATTAGACTCCTTTGAGATCATTTTAGTACCCTGCCTATCTGTCGAAGGAGATGTTATCAATTAGTGTTGGATTGTAACAGGAAAATCGTATTATACTTAACCGTTACTTAGATATGACTAAAGCATATCTGTAGTTCCATAATGTCATGTTGAACAAATATTTGTATGACAAGAAGTTCAAGTCCATTGGTACAATCTGATATTTTCAAGAATTAAGGTTAAGTACAAAGACAACCATCTCCTTCGTTCTTTTTGTCTCTTTTTCATGTCAACCACATAAGAAGCTGTGATAGTTTGATAGAATCTTATCCTAGCAGTTAGATTTCTGGAGAGAAAGAACTGTCTTTTGTGTGTGTGTGTGTGTGTGTGTGTGTGTGTGTGTGTGCGTGCGTGTGCGTGCGCAGCATGTGTGTGAATTTTTAAATTCTAAGAGTAATGCTCATTATAGAAAACCCATAAAATAGAAAAATAGAGGGGCGCCTGGGTGGCTTAGTCGGTTAGGCGTCTGACTTTCGCTTAGGTCATGATCTTGCGGTTCGTGGGTTTGAGCCCCGCATCGGGCTCTGTGCTGACTTCCAGCTCAGAGCCTGCAGCCTATTTCAGAGTCTGTATCTCCCTCTCTCTCTGACCCTCCCCTGCTCATGCTGTCTCTCTCTCTCTCCTAGGAATAAATAAAAATATTTAAAAAAAATAGAAAAATATAACTAAAAGTCACCCATAATCCCACCACCCAGACATAACTATATTAATGTTTTGGTGTATTTCCTATTTTACAAGTATTTAATATTTTGCAGACTTTTTATGTTACATCACAGTATTATGGTATAAGTCTTTTCTCATGTATTTAAAAACTTTAGGCATATGCTTATGAAACAACAGTATGTGGGTATACCATAATTTACTCATCAGTCTTATTGGACATTGTTTTTGTTCATTTGTTTCTTCAGTAAGTAATGGTTGAGAAATTTCTTTCTTTTTATTTGTTTGCTTCAGTAAATAAGGATAGAGAATACACTCTTGAGTGGCAATTATTTTGGGTCTACCATTTGGTTATTAAACTCGCCTTGAGGGTAACCAGTGATTGGATGACTCTCTCCTTTAGTTCCTCGGGTGTGTCCCCCATCTCCCTTTTTCCTGTGTACATTTTCTTTAGAATTTTGTAGTGCTTCCATTTCAGAAAACACCCTTAGTGTATCCTTTGGCTTTTCAGGTTCTACACAGGTTAAATATTTCACCCTTAGCTATTAAGAGTCATGTTTCTGCTCTTTACATTCAGCACCCCCCACTTGTACTTCTGGTAGTGTGGGCGCTAGTGGAGATAACCATTCCTTTTTAAGCCTAAAATAAATATAGCTTGAGGAAAGTCAGTATCCTGAGAAAAACTACTTTTAGACATAGTCTGTTCAGTTTATTAAAAACAAAATCATTCAAAACACCTTTTGAAAGGATAGCAAACTTTTATGATATTCCAAGCTCTTTATTAGTTTATTTTGTAAGAACTAGGTAAATTCAGTGGATTTAATTCTTTTGACATTTGACATTTATTGAGTGCTTACTGTGTGCCAGGTGCCATTTTAAGCACTGTTAGTATAAAACCAACAAAAACTTTGCCTTCACGGATCCTATATGTTAATGGAGAAAGACAGATGATAAACAAAATAAGTAAACAATAAGTCCACAATTCCTTAGATAAAGCCCCAGGAAGAGATGTATTTTACACTCAAAAAATTTTAAAACATTTTAGAGAGGTGGTATAGTATATATATTATGTTATCTAACCCCCAGGGAAGCAAACCTATTAATATTCTTTAGTATACAAGTATGAACATTCACACTTGGATGAATAAAGACTATAACAGCTTCATGTGAGTGCAAGTGAGATATTTCTGCAAAATGACTATTAAAGGATAATTTTCAGAAAAAGGTAAAATTAGGATGTGATACAGGTAAAAGATGCACACATTTGCATTAGTAAATGAAGGAGCCAAGTAGATGGTATAACCCATTCAAAGGACAATCTTCAGAACAGGCATATTTATAGATCAGGAAGATTAAAATTGTATATAAGTTGAAGCAAAACTGGCCTCTTCCATAATGAGAGAAGGAAGTCAGTGAACTACTGGACAGGACAGTTTGCATGTGTACAGACAAGAATTACTCTGCATTATTATCAGTCAGCTATAATGTACAGAGTTGTAAAATAGCTTCCATAGAATCAGAACCCAGTAACCTGAAAGGATGTGCCCTTGATGGTGCATTTATTTTTCCATTGAAGTTAAATTTTTTCTTACATGAGCCTAGAAAGCTTTTTGGTTTTCTTCCTTCTCTCTCTCTCTCTCTCTCTCTCTCTCTCTCTCTCTCTCCCCTAATGTTTATTTATTTATTTTGAGAGAGAGAGAGTGAGCAGGGGAGGGGCAGAGAGAGAGGGAAAAAGAATCCCAACCAGGCTCCACACTGTGAGACCACAGCCTGATGCAGGGCTCAGTCTCACAAACCTGAGCCAAAATCATGACCTGAGTCAAAATCAAAAGTCAAATCCTTAACCAACTGAGCCACCCAGGTGCCCTAAGCTTTTGACTTTCTGAGCTCTTTAGAGTTATAGATAAGGAATAGAGAGCTATAATATGTTTGGTAGTGATAGTACTTTGCAGAAAAAATAAAGGTGGAGAGGGAGGTTATAATTTCAAATAGAAGGTCAGGGAAAGACTCACTGGGAAAGTATATTGCAAATAGAGCTAAAGTCTGAAGTTGTTTACCTAAGTAACTGTTGCTATCAACCAAGCCTGGGGAAGAGCAGTTGAGGTAAAGGTCAGGGGAGGTGGAGGTCATCACCTTAGTTTTGGCTCTTAGACATTCCAAGTAGAGATGTTGATATGTATCGCTGGAGTTTAAGGAAGATGTGTGAGCTAGAGATAAGCATCTGGGAGTTCATGCACATAGGTGACATTTGAAGCCCTCAAACTAGATGAGATCACTAAACACAGCACTTCTTCTATGTTTCAAGGTCTGTGTTAGTCCCTGGGGATATAGGTAGAATTTTAAAATTGTCCTCAAGGTTTAAGGAAGGGGGCAGTTGTAAACTGTTAAAGTAATATAAAAATATATGAATATAAATACACAAAAAGTATAGATGATTTCATGAGGCCAAATCTGAGTCATCTTCAACTCACCCTCAAAGTTGCTTGTTAAGTGGTCTGACTATGAGACACACACAGAGGATAGTCAAACGATGGCACCTTTAATATCAGCTGGCTTCTCCATTAACCCCTTTCCCCAGCAAGTTTCCAGGGATATTAAAGAACCTTACCTGTGACACTTCTGCATGGCTTACAAGGTTCCTCGTTATTTGGCCTTTGCCCCATCCCTTGTTTTACTTCCTTAGACCTGTCCCTGGTGTCGGAGATGATCAATTTTGTATTTTTGAAACACCTCTTTGGCTGTAGAGTGAAAGAAAAATTTGAAGAAAGGACAGAATAGTCATAGGTAACATTAGCTTGCTATTCCTTTGCCTCATCTGCCTTCGTATTGATGTTCAGTGATTTATAGAGACCTGTAGGGTGGGAGAGACTCAGCAGATATGCAGAAATACAAAGTATATATTGCTGTACTAGGAAATGCAAATTTGGGGATTAGGAAAACATTTCTACTAAATGCATGCAGTTGAAAACAATACACTTTTCTCTCCTGTAGGTCATATTAAAAGGAAACCTATATGGCAATTTCTCAAAAAATTAAACATAGAATTACCATAGGAGCCACCAGCTTTTCTCCTGAGTATATAAAAGAAAGTACTCTAAGAGATATTTGTACATCAGTGCATAAGGCGACATTATTCATTCATAATAGCCAAAAGGTGGAATCAACCTGGATATCCATGGGATGATGGAAGGGATGAATAGATAAATAAATGTGGTATGTATGTACAATGGAATATTATTTAGCCTTCAAAAGGAAAGAAATTCTGACACATGCTATAACATGGATGAACCTTGGAGACACATTAAATGAAAGAAGACAGGCATAAAAAGACAAATATTATATGATTCCACTTATATAAGTTGCCTTGAATAGTCAAATCATAAAAATAGAAAGTAGAGTAGTGTTTCTCAGGGACCATATTGTTTAATGGTACTGAGTTTCAGATTGAGATGCTAAAGAAGTTCTGCACAGCAGTGTGAATATACTTAATGCCTTTGAACTGAACACTGAAAAATGGTTTAAATGGTGAATTTTGTATTATGTATATTTTGCCACAATAAAAAAAAAGAACCTAGAAAGCAAAAGACCTAGGAATACATTGCTCTATAAGAAAGATAAAGAGGGGCATCTGGGTGGCTCAGTCAGTTGGACGTCCGTTTCGGCTCAGGTCACGTTCTCATGGTTTGTGAGTTCCAGCCCCGCATCGGGCTCTGTGCTGACAGCTTGGAGCCTGCTTCAGATTCTGTCTCCATCTCTCTCTGCTCTCTCTCAAGTATAAATAAACATTAAAAAAAGATAAAGAAAGACACTAATATTGTACTGATATTGAGGGATTTCCAAAATAGATTGTGCTAAGAAAAAGTGAAGTGCTATCTTTTGAGTAAATAAGGACAGATTATATATTCCATTTGCTTTATTTCCATAAAGAAACACTGGAAGGATTAACTAATAAAAGTTGTTAATTCCCTGAGGCAAGAAGGACTAGGATTATTAGGGGCAGGAGTGGTAATGAGATGTCTTTAATGTACTTTTGATTTTTGGATTATATTACCTATTCAAAATAATGTTTAAACATGGGAGTTAAAGTGGCTCCATTGTAGAGGGATCACCAATTTGTAGTCACAGAAAACATAATTTTTTAGAGATATTGGTTAAATATTTCTACATGTCCCATCTCCCAGACAAGTCAGAGCCTGGTTTAGATGCAGAAGTGAGTTTCACTTTCCCTTCTACTGCAGGCAGCAAAGACAACGTATTTTGGGTAGAGGCGTAATAAAGCCAAACTTTCTAAGTTCATCAACACCAAGAGTTAGAAAGAGAGGATAACAAGGCATTACACCTGCAGTGAGACCTCTTACCAGCGTCCAGGTGCTTGAAGGTTGACAATGCCAAATGGGGTCATTAAACATATCAACCCACTGAGTCTGGGCGCCTAAAACATTCAAAAGGAGGAAACTGTCTAGATATAGCTCTGCATCCCTCCAAAATGCCACTTTCTCTGATCCAGTTAGTAATTAGGAGGATGTTATGTATAATACTTGAATCTGAAGCAAGGACCAGGGTTGTTTAACATTTCTTGGGCAGAGGGAATGGATAGCAGCTGATAGCTGAGCACCCATTTGATTGCCCACCCCCCTGCCCCCACCAAGGGAGTAGGACTATTATATCTTCCCTGGATATTTCCTTCCAGCTCCTCCTTCCCATCTAGATCCCATAGGAATTATGGATAGAATCCTGAGGCAGACTGTGAAAAGTAGAAGGCTGTCTAGGGGCAGCCCATCCCATCCTAACTCTTACCTCGTAGCTGTGTTTCAGGGCATGTGGGTTGAGGGAGAACCCAGGGAGTCATATCCAAGAACCATGCCCAAATTAGAGTTGGTAGAGCACCTTCCAGAAAGGTGGTCAAAGTGCAGGTGAAGAGAAAAAGCTGAAGTACAGAGCCAAAATGAGAGAATTGAAGAACTGGGAAACCTAACATTGAAAGTAGTGAAGAATTAGGCAGCTGGGAAGTAATTTATAAATGTTCCAGAGATGGAGTTCACACAATTTTTACAGGATTCCAGCACAGGCACTCAAGGTGTATACTTTAACTCATTTAAAGTTATTAGAATGGGTAGGCAATTCGTTTTTCTCTTGTCTCATCGATCTATTTGTGTGTCTGTCTTTACACTGTAGGAATTGAAGACAAAGACTTTAGCCATAATGGGAAAAGCATGGACTTGGAATTAGGCAGATCTATTTAAATCCAAGCCTCTTCTCTTTCTAGGTGTTTTATTTTGTTCAAGTTATTTTTATTACACTGGACTTCAGGTTCCTTGTACATCAGAGGGTAGTTGTAAGGAGTAAATGAGAAAAAACATGCATATATAATCCTCTTACACACAGAAAGCATTCAGTAGAGATTTTGCTCCCTTTCCCTTTTTGTATCTCCCACAGAGTTTTATATTCAAGAGGCACTCAGGGACGCCTCGGTGGCTCAGTCAGTTGAGTGTCCAACTCTTGATTTCTGCTCAGGTCAGGATCCCAGGATGGTGGGATCGAGCCCTGCGTCAGGCTCAGCACTGAGTATGGAGCCTGCTTGGAATTCTCTCTTCCTCTGTCCCACTCCCCCACTCACATACACACTCTATCTCTCAAATAAAATAAAAAATACAAAATAAATAAAAGACATTCAAAATATCAGATTGAATATGTTTGTGTTAAATCTGAACCCTGGTTAAGGACAGCCTGTGGCAAGCATGTTTATAGGCTTTCATCTTGGACAGCTAAAGTTATTGTTGGTAAATATTTTATCAAGCAACTGCCTGTTCTGTGCCGCTGCTAAGTTTTCACTTGCTAATCTGGTCTATCTTCTTATGATTTCCTTCTTATTATCATGGTCCAGCTTCTGCTCTCTGAGGGCCTATTCCTTTCTCTATTTATAGGACCTCTTCTCCACACCAAATTTTTTTTTTTTAATCAGTGGGTATGAGAGTCATTATACTCACTGCTTTCCTAAAAAATAACCCTTAACCCCACATGCTCTAGGAATGGATAAGTGTAGGGATTATCAAATATCTTTCCTTCTTTTGTCAAATATTTATTGAGCACATACTGTGCTAGAATAGATATGGACAGTATTAATATGTGGATCCTGTCCCCCAACGTAAAAAAGATACATTCCAAAATATATTTAATCATTTAGTGATAATAAGATACTGCTTTTGTTTACCATTTTACATTTTACGACTTAAAATGATCCCATTTTATTTTATTTATTTAAATGTTTATTTACTTATTTTGACAGATCACATGCATGAGCAGTAAAGGGGCAGAGAGAAAGAGAGAGAGAGAAAATCCCAAGTAGGTTCCACATTGCAGGGCTTGATCTCACAACCCTGAGATCATGACTTGAACTGAAATCAAGACTCAGATGCTTAGCTGACTGGGCCACCCAGACGACCCAAAATGACCCCATTTAAAAACATTCACATACACATAGAAAAAGAATTGAAAGGATGCATCAAGATGTTGACAGAACTTATCTCAGAGTAGGGGTATTTATTTTGAGAGACAGAGAGAGTACACACAAGTGGGGAGGGGCAGAGAGAGAAGGAGAGAGAATCCCAAGCAGGCTTACACTGTCAGCACAGAGCCCGATGTGGGACTCAAACCCATGAGCTGTGAGATCATGACCTGAGCTGAAATCAAGAGTCAGACATTCAACTGGCTGAGCCACTCAGGTGCCCCAGTAGGGGTATTTTTAAAAATTTTATTTTGCAGAAATTTTCAAAGATTTCACTTTAAAGTTATAGAAAATTCATCATTCCCTCCTCCTTGCTAGCAGGAGAGTGACCCCTCTCTTTCTCTTGCATTCAGCTTTTGCGAGAATTGAAGCACCCTAATGTGATCGCATTGCAGAAGGTGTTCCTTTCTCACAGTGACAGGAAGGTGTGGCTGCTCTTTGATTATGCAGAACACGATTTGTGGGTAAGTTTAAACTCACTTTATTTTTAGGACTCTTTCATCTAAGTATGGAGAAAGAAATGGATGCACTACATATTGCTAATGCGCATAAAACAAAACTTGCTCCGTTGACCAGAGTTCAAAGTAAATGTAATAAATGTAAATGCAGGTTGAAAAGAATTTGAGCAATGAACGTTATCATGATATGAAAGCAGGAAGATAGTATTTGTAATATTGATAAATTGTACTTCAGAAGGGATTAATGTGTATGAAACTGTCATTTTATGCAAGTAATTAATGGCAGTTTACTGATATGTGTAGAGAAAATGGCTTTCTTTTGTGGTACACACTGTAGTTGAAGTTTCACCAGTTATATATTCTTGTGAATAATTTCCCTAAGTTAAGGCCAATCTCTTGCAACATTTTGGCATTTAAAACTGACTCCACCAAATAGAAGTACATACATGGTTTTACAAATATTAGCCAAAAATTCTAATTCTGAATTTTTGAAGTTAGGAATCATGGTGCTTAAACATTTTATCCAAGGCGTTGCTAAAAGTAAAAAAAAAAAAAAATCAAACTTGGCAGGAAGTTCAAATTTTGGATGATTAAATTTTGACTTAACATAGTGTGGTTTGTCATCTATATAGATGAACATATCTGTTTAGGAATAACTTTGACAGACTTCTCAGTCTTTAAGGAGCTTTCAGAGTTTATGCTATTACAACATATTGACGAGAATGTCCAGTGACGTTTTCTCCATTCTTTTCATGGATATTCATAAAAATTAGGTTTTCCCCATTTCTCTGGAACCTTTATATTTCTACCAAGGTTTGCTTGATAATGTATGTACTTCTCACCTTGAACATTGGTGGTGTGATGAAAGATCATGCAGTGCATTGGACTGTTCAGGTCCTGTAGCACCACGTTGTTTGTAACATGATGGCCCTTAGCCATGCGTGCCTAGTGAGCACCTGAAGTGTAGCTGGTCTCAGTTGAGATGTACCGTAAATGTAAAACACACATTGACTTTTGAAGACTTACTATGGAAAAAAAGGTGTAAAATATCTCATTAATATTTTTATATTGATTCTATGTTGAAATAATATTTTGAATATAGTAGGTTAATTAAAATATATTACACTAATTTTACCTATTTTTTTTCTTTTGATGTGGCTATAAATGTTGAAAGTTACATATGTATAGCTCCTATTATATATATTTTTTAGATACTGCTTTTCCATATAAACCCTAATTTTCTATTATTCCTTTAAATAAAGCACATGTTGTTAAACAGTTTACAAAAAAGCAAGAAAGCTATGTTAATAGGTTAAATTTTTTCTCTGTCATTTGGCCATTTTAAAGTTAGTAGAACATGGTTGGCAGCTTTACCATTATTGTTTAGTGGGGGTTTAAAATGACCTTTGATACTCATCGTGTCATGTTTTGCACAGGGCTGGGGTGAAGACGGAGGTGGAGGCATTTCTTCCCTATCATAAAAATGTTGTTATAACCTACAGAATAACATGTGGACATAAAATTTGAATATAGTGATCCAGTTGTATTTTTAAAAAAATTTTTTGAATTTATATTTGAGAGAGACAGAGTACAAGGAGGGGAGGGGCAGAGGGAGACACAGAATCCGAAGCAGCTCCAGACTTGGAGCTGTCAGCACAGTTCCTGACCTGGGGCTTGAACTCATGAACCACGAGATCATGACCTGAGCCGAAGTCAGATGCTTAACGGACTCAGCCACCCAGGCGCCCCAAGTTGTATTTATTTCAGTGAGATTGAATTCTGCCTTTTTCTCTCCTTCCTCCTTTCTAGTGATTTCCTATTTAATATTAACTACTAGGAATGCATCCTAATTTCATTCTATGCCAAAAGAAGGTGGAACTTTGTAGTAATTCAAATGTACACATAGTGACATTATACAAATGTACTAAATGCTAGCTTTTTATAGAATAGTAAAAAATTAAGGGTGTGTGGCCAGCTCAGTTGGTAGACTCATGATCACAGGGCTGTGAGTTTGAGCCCCATGTGTGGCATCAAGTTTACTTACAATATTTTAAAGAAATAGTAAAGATATGCAGAGTATTTTCTTTTAATCTTTCATTCTGTCAATAGAGAATACAACTAGTGCTATTTTTTTTTCAATTAGTACTATTTAAAAAAAATTTTTGATGTTTATATATTTTTGACAGAGAAACAGAGTGCAAATGGGGGTGGGGCAGAGAGAGAGGGAGACACAGAATCTGAAGCAGGTTCCAGGCTTCAAGCTGTCAGCACAGAGTCCCATGCGGGGCTCAAACTCACAAACCATGAGATCATGTCCTGAGCCAAAGTCAGACAGTCAACCGACTGAGCCTCCCAGGTGCCCCAGAACTAGTACTATTTTTATGCACTCTTTTAAGTACCAGTGCTTTTTACCTTTTGGTTCTACTTAATGTAAATCTTAGCGGTTTCAGTAAATCTAGTTATCATACCCACAATAACATTGTCACATTCACCCTCAATATAGTTCCCATTTGGTTGACTTTATTATTCAAATTCTTTTTTTGTGTGTCATTATTGGCCTTTAATAAGTAATTTTTAAATGTAGAGAATTTATTGCAGACTTGATTGTGTTTTATTGATATAAATATTAGCAGAGATTGTATATTATAATAGTATGTTTTGTTTTTTTTTTAATTTTAGCACATTATTAAGTTTCACCGTGCATCAAAAGCAAATAAAAAGCCCATGCAGTTGCCCAGATCTATGGTTAAATCATTACTTTACCAGATTCTTGACGGTATCCATTACCTCCATGCAAATTGGGTGCTTCACAGAGATTTGGTAAGTATATTTCTTTGAAATTGATCAATACGGTTTTTTTCCGTCTCTTAAAAAATACTTTTTCTTCTTGGTACAATTACTATAAACATTGATTGTAGAAAATTTTGAAAATACATAAAAGCAAAAAAGAAGGAAATAAAAATCACCCATAAGCCTACGATGAAAAGATTACCATTATTAACACTTGGTGTATGTGCTTCCATTTATATTTATGCATAGCTATAAAATGTCCATATGGGTTTCAGTGAATAATTGGTATAATAATGGAATAGTCATATGTGAAGTAAGTACCTTTCAGTCTATTTTGTTCTTCATATTATTGCTCATTTTCAGTAAAAACATTAATAAAGATTGAGTTCTTACTGTTTTTTTCCCCTTAAGAGCTAAATTGAAATAATGACATTGCATCCAGTAAATAGAATGTTATCAGTCAGTATTATCAATAAAGGTTGATCAGTATTATCAACAAATCAAACGTTTGATTTTACTTTATTTTCAGTCCACATGTAACAAACATTTGTTAATGTCAGATTCTATGCCAGTTATCTTTGCATTGTTATTTTAGTTTATGTTGATGATATTGGTTTTTTGTTTATTTGTAAGAAAATATGGGTACTGAATAGTTTGTAATACCCATGAGTTTAAAATTGGAAGTTTTATTCCCAACTCTCCTTGAAAAAGTGGTTTCAAGGTCATTTCTTAGGTTTTTGGAGATTCTAGGGGTATGGTAGGGATGAATCTAGGTTAACTCAGTTTTACTAACTGAGGGAAAGTATTTATTGTAGAAAGGAATGAATATACAAGAAGATCTAGTTAGTACCTGAGGCTTCCCTGCCAGGCCTTGTCATCTGACTTGACCATCTCTTGCTGTGGCATTAAAGATAAATTGTAGCCAAATGACAGTGACCACAAAGATGGACTTACCATTGCAACAGATGCAGTTCACCTCATAATTTTGAACTGTAAGGTTCTCAAAGTTCTGCCTTTCCACTTCACTAGTAACCATGAATCAGCACATTTTTCTGTGGTTACGAGGTGGTTCTAGATCAAAACCTCTCCTTCATAAATGGTTTTAGATATTAATATCTAATTAATTAGATAATTTGGATATTAATTTGCTATGTAATTAACATAACCTATGTGAGTTATTTTTGAGGTCATGATCATGTTTGAATCATCGATCAGAATCTTTTATTGAAGACTGACTCATTTCAACTCTTCTCTTTTTCACAACGTTGTATATTTTATTTTAAATAGCATAGATCAACAGATTTTATTTCTAATGTTGTCACCCAAGTGTCCACTGGGACTAAAACTCAGGATGACTAGGACTTGGTTTTCTCTTTGTTGACTTGCTGCTGGTTTAGCGTCTGTTTTAGTTATGGCATCACCCTCCTCTCAGCCTAGAAAGTTCTTTTACCCCTTGCAAACCCTTGCACTGTACATCTAGACTCGCCTAGTCTTGTCAGTTTCACCTCTAAAGTATCCTTTATCCCTAGTGCTTCATTCCTAGTTCAGGCCTTTATTGTCTCTTTCTTACAGTATGGTACTAGCCTCTTAACTTGTCTCTCAAACAGTCTCTTTCCCTTCCATCCACTGTAGACCTTCTGGATAATTACACAGCTCCTAATCAAGAACTTTGAAATAGTTTCTCATTGTTTATAAACTAAAACTGTGGTTCCTTAATGGGCTTTCAAGGTCATAGCAGATATAGCTCCAACTATCTGTAGAATTTTTCTTTATCCCAATCCTATAATCTTTCACTTGCACTATACCATTAAACTATTGATTGTTCCCTGTGTCATTCTGAGATTTCTTGCCTCAGTGGCCTTTATTTATTACCCCATCTGTACATATTCAAATACTACCTGTCTGTGAGGACTTGCACAAATGTTAAAACTTATCCTCATATTCATTCCTACTTGGAAATAATCTCTTCTTGTTGGTTGCTGTTGTACTTCTTTACTTCTCTTAATGGCATTTATCTGTTAGTATTATAGTAATTTATGCGGCTATCTTAGATCATCTTCTAGACCATGCACTTGAGAAAGCAGGGTCCGTGATTCATTTTGGCACACTAGTAGTACCTGTACACATCAGACCCTGAGTAAATATTTCCTCAGTGAATAAATTTGAGTAAGAATAGATTGTTATGGCATGCTTTTGGACCAAATAACATATTTATATATCTCAACACACTGTCCTCAATAAACATTTATTATTACTTTGTATGTTTAAAGCAAGGATGGAGGGGTACAGTAAATATATGATTTCATTAAAGACCTTCTCCAGAGTTTACCCTGAGAGAAGAAATATGACATATGCACAAACAGTTATGCTGTAAGATGGATGAGAAAGAATGTGATTGTGGCTATGTGACAGGCACAGATTAAATGCTACTCAAGGTTAGAAGAGGTTATGAGGAAGGGATAAGGGAAAGCTTCAGAGAACTGCCACCTGAGCTAGATATTGAAGGATAGTAGAATTTCAACAGATATTTGAGGCAAAGTTTGAGTCTGGTACCTTAGACCACTCGACCGTACTGACACCCTAAGCAGAGATTTGAGAGAGGATGGTAACCTAAGCGAGTGTTAGGAATAAAAGCTTCAGAGGTGAGAAAACACTTGAATTATCCCAAAAGGGCATGGAGTTCTGTCTGTCTCCAATTTGGATAAGCTAAATTGTGATAGTGTGTGGTTAAGCCTAGAAAGATACTGGTTGGAACCTGATCAAGGAAGGCCCTAAATTTCAGAGTTTACTTAAAAAAAATTGGGGAGCAATAGAATGTAATTTTATTTTGCCATTAAAGAAGTCACCACTGATTATTATTACTTCATTGATAGCATGAGCACAGTGTTGAAAATATATTCTGAATATGGTTCTGACCCTGTATAGCACATGTTTTCATATTTTACTTATATTCATTGAATGCCTCTATTCTTCAAGATATTTGAAGAATATTTGAAACTTCGAATCAAGTAGGAATCTACCCTGTGAGAGCCCACTCAATTCTTTTCACTCATCATGAGTTCTGATACCTGGACCACATTGTCATGGTTTTTCCCAAGTATTTTCACGAGTAGAAGATTTTAACTGTGTGTTGATTTGAGATATATTCTATAGTAGGTATAGAAATATAAAGGATATTACATATGAATGTGGTGTTGAAAGCATGATGGGGACATGTAAAAAATTATTTTTTTGTGTGAGCTTAATAGAATTGCAGTTTCAGTCAGTGTGTGGTTTTTCTTAATGCTTCATTTCCTATTGCTGTCAGAAATTTGGCTTTATACTCTTTGTTAGTCATGGTTGTTTCAGAGTATGTACCATCTCTGCAAGAGCCATACAATTAAGGTGTTAGAGTAAATGTGAATTTGCAATGTAACAGTATAACCCCCCAAATTTAAAAAAGAAATAAAAATCCATGTTTGGGACTTCACAAAAGAGGCATTATATCATCAAAGAAGGTTGGGGTCTTTCATTGTGATTGATTACATATCTGTAATTGTATTTAGCTTCATCATTTGGATCCTAGAATTTAATACCAGAAGTAGAGAATTTAAACAAAATTACTAAAAAGATTACTTATATTGAGTAATTGCTTTAAAAAGAAAGGAGAAGAAGAGCTAAATATATTCATCTTGGCTGAGAGGCAGTGAAGTAGAGACATAAGTCTATAAATATTTGGAACTTGTAAACACCAAGGGAAAAAAAGATGTATTTTAATTTTACAGCAGGACATAGCTAAGAGTAAGAAGATGAAATATAGGATGACTCACTTTTATGAGATTACTGTTCTGGTAGGTTGGAAGGATGCCAAGATAGAGTTTATCCTGTTTTCAAAATTACGAGCTCCTAGGGAGTAAGGATCGTATCTTACCAGTCTCTCTATTCCTAGTGTTGGCATATTGTTGGTGTTCGTAAGTTACTTGAATTTCAGCAAAGCATCTGGCAATTGCACATTATTCTTTGGCAAAGAGAAATACTGGCTAAGTGATAGTATTGTTAAGTAGATTTATGGCTTCTCAGTTATGAGTTTTGCTACTGGATCAGTGGCATAAACGGAAATGTGCGTTAAACTATCTCTTCATCACTTTTCATATCTCAGTACTTAAAACATGATAAATGCTAGGTCTTTATCAAATGAAAGATCTGAGTAAGTGCTCTGGGGCCCTGACCTGCTCTCACTTTTAAAACATTTTTGTGGCGGTTCCATCCTAAAACTCTAACTTTAGTTTTGAATGGTAATTACTGTTCATAATAGTGGGTGAATTTGTACTCTTTTGAAGCCTGTGGGCACAAAAAACTATATCTTTTACAAACATGGTACAGGGAATTTTGTTGAGGGGGAAAATAATTTTGTATCCAGTCATCTTTTGGGTTTTGTTATTAGTTACCATCTGCTGCACACTTTGGGATTGTCAAAAAAATCACTTCTGTCACAGACCTAAGGACTTATTCTATTAGAGGTTAGTAGTAATAATAATATTAAACTTGCCAATATTTAGAGTCAAATGTAATTCAGCTGGTTAAAGGAAATGATGTAATAGATGTTTCAGCTGCAAAGAAATGTGTAATATATGACCCTAGATACTTTGTGATACTAATAAAGAGCTATTTTAGTTTTGGTTTATTTTTTTCCCTCATGATACCTGCTCATTCAGGTAGAATACTTGATTTTTAACAGCATTCTGGATTGTCTGTGACATGTTGGCCATGAATGTTGTAAGTCTATATTAGTTACCTATTGGCATATTGACAAATTGCCCCAAAACTCAGTAGCTTTAAAGATGTTTAAACATTTATCATGTCACAGGCTCCGTGGGTCAGGAATCGAGGTGTGGCTTATCTAGATCCTGTTCACAGTCTTCTTAAGAGGTTGCAGTCACCTCAGTCTTGACTATACAGTCAAGATTTACTCAGTCATGTGGTTGTTAGGAGGCTTCATTTCCTCATGATCTGATAGGTGGAAAGTGGAAGCTTTCCTTGGTTCTTTGCTCCCTTGGCTTCTCCACAGAGCATCTTAAAACATGGCAGCTTTCTTCACCAGAGTGAGCAAGCAAGAGGGCAGAGAGTGTGTGTTAGCAAGATGGAAGTCACAGTCTTCTGTTAGTAAATCATGGAAGTGACATCCCATCACCAGAGGTCACTTTTACAGCCACACTCAAGGGGAGTAATTACACAAGGGTGTGTTTACTAGAGGTGGGGATATTGGTAACCATGTCTGAAGCTGCCTACCACAAACTCTAAGAGGCTTTTAAATGGATCCTATTATTGTCCTTTTAATTTAATAGAAATAGAAGAAAGAAAAATAGGACAAGTCCCTCCTTTCCATATTGAAAAGTTGCTTGGGTGGCAAGAGTTTGAAGATAGTTCTGGTTGTAAAGAGCTAAAAACTATTGTTCTGATTATCCCTTCCCTTTTACAAACATTCTTTAGTGATTTATTTCCAGAATTCAGGTACGGTGTTTTTTGCATTTCCCCTCCTCTCCTGTCCCCTCATTCTTCCCCACTCACTATTGAACCACAGGTTTAATCTTCTTAAATCTAGAAGGTGTGTTCAATTGATATCCAGCATTTTTCACTCTGAAATTATCTAGAGATCCCATCTTTATTATAGTCTGAGGCCTATACTTATCACTAGTACTTTCTTATTTCTCTTTTTCATGCATTTGTGTCCAGCGGAGGGAAAAATGCAAAGAAAAATTTAAGTTTCCCAGGGTTGGTAGTGCTACTGAGTTGTAATAGGTAGCTGACACGAACCATTATAGTCCTTTAGCTAAGAGAGAGCATTTGAAGCCTCTTTAGGCACATCGCTGTATGAAAGTCCAATATACAAAATTCAAAGATGGCCTCTGTTTTTAGTCAGCTGGAGAATAAGTACTGTACTGTTAATCTTTGTGAAAGTTTGATTAAAATAAGTGCTCAGCGGTTGGAGAATGGTCTAGAAATATCTGTGTGCAGCTCTTCATACCTTGTCCGACAAGGAGATACATTCAGTTTTTAATTTTATCTATACTAAAGACGGCCTGACAAGGTGAAAGTGTCATACTGCAGAGAAACTCTTAAAATCTGACTGTAGCCATCATGCTGGCAGTTTGCAGAATTTTAGTCATGTTGCAGAGGTTAGCCTGGTTTAGTTCTTAAGAAATGGGAACTTTGAAATCTTAGACTTAAAAAAAAAATATGTATTTCTAGGAAAGCTAGTCTTGATCTGTAAGCCTCAGTTTACTCATTTATAAAATGGGAATAATGATAGGAACTCTGTACAGTTGTTCATCTCCTACTGTTAGCTCCAGAGTTCCTGAATTCCTCCTAATTTCCATTCTGTAGAAGCTTCTGGATCCCACCAGCAATCCAAAGATGCCTCTTCTTTTAACTGCCTTTCCCAGAATTCCTTTATTCTTTTATTTTGAAAAGATTTTTAAATGTTTGCTTATTTTTGAGAGAGAGAGAGACAGTCTGTGTGGAGGAGAGGCAGAAAGAGAAGGAGACACAGAAGCTGAAGCAGGCTCCAGGCTCTGAGCTGTCATGGCAGCTGAAGCTGAAACTGAGCTGAAGTCAGATGCTTAGCCAACTGAGCCACCCAGGCACCCCCCCCCACCTCATAATTCCTTTAGCCTACAACTCTAGCCCTTTCTGCTTTACAAAGTAGAGCCCTATCTGTTTATTATTTTTTATTTGATTTCTTAAATTAACATTCTAATTAAAGAATTATGGCAGAAAGTAGTATTTATTTTATATGACTTAATCATCATAATTTCTTTTAGAATGCAGAGCTAACAATGAAAAAGGAAAATACGGGTTGGTTATTTTCTAACTTACAATTTTAGGTGACTTTGGACAATTACAGATCTTCTCATGCGGAAGAATCACACTGGGGTTGCTGCTGGTGACCTTTGGTTCCTGACTAGTTCCTTAGAGCTGGGTCCTTGAGAGTCTGTGGCCCCAGCAGTTCATGTCTCCAGTCTGCAGGACTTTAATGATAGTGATGTCATCCCTGTGCAGTGACTCCTGTCCTGCCAGTACACAGGGCCCTGTGAAGATCAGGTGAGATCATGTTTCTCAAGGTGCTCTAGATACTGTGACAGATACCTTAAAATGTAAGGAGGTACTAATGACATGTTTTTTAGATATGGGCTGTGATTTTTTTGGCATGACAGGTTTCCCATCGTCCACACCCACATCCCAGTCATGGGAGCGTTCTGGAGGGTCCTACACATCTGTCTGTCTGAGTTGAGGTATAATGTACCATCTGTTCCATGGACAGGTGATACACACTAAGAATTACACTTCCAAGAGGGCCAACTTCAGAGGGAATGAGGCCTCTTAAGGTGCAGGTCAGGGACAGGGCTCTTTTGATGATCTCTGACTGTCAGACAAACACAGGATCGTAGCCTGTACTAACAAACACAGGTACCTAGAAGGTAGTTTGCCAAACTAACTTCAAAGTCACTAAGAGGTGATAGGATACATTCCACAGTAACAAGAGTAGCAGGAAACTGGTTAAGAATCGAGGGTCCTACAGACAGGACCCCCAGCACTTTGAGGCCTGTGTTTAAAACTGAAGAATCATTTCAGGCATACTATTTTATCAAATTACTACAATTGAGGTAGAATTTGCATATAATAAGATGCACCCATTTTAGTTACAAATTGATCAGTTTGGACTAATGTGTATACCAGGGTAATCACTGTCACAGGCATCCTGTGTGACTATAGGATGATTCAGGATCTCTCTTTTTAAAAAAAAAAAATTTTAATGTTTACTTATTTTTGAAAGAAAGAGAGAGGGAGACACAGAATCTGAAGCAGGCTCCAGGCCCTGAGCTGTCAGCACAGAGCTCTATGCCGGACTTGAACCCACGAACCATGAGATCATGACCTGAGCGGAAGTCTGACTCTTAACCGACTGAGCCACCCAGGCTCCCTCAGGATCGCTTATTGGAAGCAATGGTGTCTTCATCAAGAAGGATCTTACATACATGGACTGATTATTTCATTGGGAGATTGCATATGATGAGTATTTTGGGTGATAAGAACTCATCTAAGTAGAAGCCTTCTGGAGGTGAGGACCATAAATCAATTAAGTGTTGTGCATTTTCCAGGTTTGCTTTTGTTCCCATAATCCTGGCCTGTGGTGCATTTCTGAGAGACTTGAGTTCTAATCCTGGCTCTGTCACTGTCCAGGGACCATGAGCGTGGTTAAGGTTTTACGTCTTTCCCCTTGGTGTCTCCATGAGTAACACAAGAGGGCTCTCAGTTTCATAATTTCTACCTCTGACCTTTTTTTCCTCAGACAAAAGGCCTCACATATTTATTACTGAACCAACCTACTGGTGCAGAAGCATAGAAACAGAGAACAATCATTATCCTGGATAAAACATGTCTATTGTTCAGGTAGGCATGATGAGTACAGAGCAATAGGATGTGAGTACATGACCTTCATGCAGCACAAATACAGGTGCAATGCTGTATAGACCCCAATTGGCCCTTCTTTCATGTCTCCTTTTGGAGCTGCACCTGATTTTCTCACCAGTTTTCATCCACACTCATTGGGGAATGGGACAGTTCTGCTTTTGATCCTGAAAGGTTTGGCCAGGAAAAGTCACCCGCACACATCACTGTGGTTGAGAAAAGGAGGAAGGAGCTCTACCTCTGACATTCTTCATTTGTCTTGATAATAAGACTGAATTATTTGATTTGAATATGAATGTCACAAGTGTAAACTGAAAACTCCTTCCTACCCGCATGGATTCTCTGAGGACAGATGGTCATCATTAATGAGTAAGATAGAATCTGAATGTCTGTATAGCACTAGTGCTGGCATTGCCATCAATGCAGGATTTATCTTGATTATACTCATAGTGACCTTGGAGTTAGGTAGGTAAATAGCCTTCTAGATACCTTTGTTTGTCTTGCGTTAAGCTTTTTATAGTGGCTGCTTTTTATTGGTTCTTGTTAGAGAAAAGAAAACCTTATCTCTGCTCTTCAGGCCTATAACCACTCCTAAAAGGCAAAAACAAAGAAGTGTATTGTTAACTGTTGTTCATGTGCTGGGGTGGCAGCATTGTTTATTATGAACACCAAGGTTTGATTAACATAGGTGATTCAGGCTGACCTACTACAGATTCCTGTAGACCATTTTAAGGTAAAATGAGATGAATCACAGCATTTAATACTATAGTCTGCTCCTGAGTTACAGATAGCTTGCACTAGTTGTAGATACATAATTTTGAACTGAGAGGATATTTTTGCTTAGACACAGTTACGTTCTCTGAAAACAAAGGCCTGTTCAACCCACAATATAGCTATAAGGTGTGGCACTTATAGAACCATGAAACCTAATTGTCATTTTAACTGCATTATTCATTTATAACCGATTTCTGTAGAGGAAGTGCTGGTTTACAGAGTTCAGAATATTTGCTTTATAAACATATTTTGACTTCCGAGTATGTACCAGGCGCCATGCTGGGCACTGGGTGTACACCGACAAGTAAAATACAATTCCTTCTCTCAGTGAACACATGATGGAGAAGATACACAAATGGATCGGCCTAGAACAGAAAGGTTTTGAAAAGATTATGAGGGGGGCGCCTGGGTGGCTTAGTCGGTTAAGCGTCCGACTTTTGCTTGGGTCATGATCTCGCGGTTCGTGGGTTTGAGCCCCGCATTGGGCTCTGTGCTGACTGCCGGCTCAGAGCCTGGAGCCTGTTTCAATCTGTGACTCCCTCTCTCTGACCCTCCCCTGCTCATGCTGTCTCTGTCTCTCTCTCCTAGAAATAAATAAAACATTAAAAAAAAAATTAAAAAAAATAAAAAAAGAAAAGATTATGAGGTGTAGTCAGGGATTGGCTCTGCATAATGTACTGAGAGCTTAGAGGAGAGCACCTGACTAGGTGGGATGGGGGCTCTCTCTTCGAGGACTTACACTGAGCTGACTCTAAAGGATGAGTAGATATTTAGAAGATGAAGGGGGGCATTCCAGGCAGAGGAGACAGCTTGAATAAGGGCATGGGGTAAGGAACTGCAGGCACGTTTGTATCACTGAAGCAAAGAAAGAAGTGGTGAAAGGAGCAACAGAAAAGTAGGGACCCAGTCACCGTGAATCTTCAGTGGCATGTTTTGAAGCGTGGCCTTTTCCTGTGGTCAGTTGGAGTCGAGCTGGGCAGGTTTCTGCTTAAATAGACCACTCACACAGGGGTATGGAGAACTGGTTTGAGGGCAAAGGGATGGCAGCTTTATCAGGCTGTTGTAATCAGCGGGGCTTGAGAAATGATGAAGGACTGGACGATGTAATCAAGTTAGAGAAGAGGGGAAATAGTCCATAAATATTTAGGAAGTAAGATAATCAGATCTCAGTATTAGATTTGAGGGATAAAGGACAGGGTGTTCCGACTTCTGCTTTTGTTGACTGAAAAGGGAATAGCAGAAAAAGAGGCAGGAAAAATTCAGTTTGAACAAGTGAAGTTTGAGAGGATTGTGGAGTTGGCCAACATAACTTCACAAGTTATGTGGAGTAACCCTAAGCCATATAGAAGTTTAGAGACGTATGGTTATAGATTTGAGAGTCATTAGCCTATGGGTGATTGCTGCGACTCTAGAATAAACTAAAATCAGGTTTTTTAAAAACCTGTACTACCCCCAAGTAGAGTGTTCCTATGAAATCTTTTGCATGCTGAAATGGAGGAAAGTGAAGTACTAACTGCTAATTTATATGGAAAAATTTTTGAATGTTCCCAAACCCCCAAAATAACCTCTGTTAGGCTTTTCTGATGCCTTAGGACACATCTCGCTAACAGATGCACAAAATAAATCCAGAGAAAGCACAGATGTTCCTCGCTGAACATTATGGGCAGGCTGATGCTGAGTGTGGTCCTGGGGAAGGAGCCTGGAGGGGCGTCTCCCCACTTGGGAGCGCTGCCTCTGTGAGGGCTGCTGCAAAGCAAATGCTAAGTGCTGTTGTCACTTTTCACCTTTTTTCCAAAAAGCAAAAATCCTCTTCATATTATCTTTCAGTTAGAAAAAAAACAGGTATTAGTGCACATCTTTTGTAGAAGTAAAGTGGTGTAACTGAACTTTTGAAAAGCAGGGTTACCCATATTCAGAAGTAGGCTTGGCATATTTTGGGAAAAGTGCTGATTCTAGTCTTGCAACTTCATTCATTCGTTCATTCATTCATTCACTTATATTTTTATTTTTTCCTTAAGATTCTATTTTTAGGTAATCTCCACACCAACGCGGGGCTCAAACTCATAACTCTGCGGTCAAGAGTTGCATGCTCCACTGACTGAGCCAGCCATGTGCTCCACAGTTTCTTTCAAAATTGAAAATTTGTGGACCACCTGGGTGGCTTAGTCCGTTAAGCATCTGATTTCTGCTCAGGTCATGATCTCGGGTTCATGAGTTCGAGCCCCATGTGGGGCTCTGTGCTGACAGTTCAGACCCTGGAGCCTGCTTCAGATTCTGTGCCTCCCTCCCTCTCTGCCCTTCCTCTGCTCATGCTCTGACTCTCTCTGTCTCTCAAAAATAAATAAATGATAAATAAATGAATAAATAAATAAGTAAATAAAATTGAAAACTTGCCTACCAAAAGACCATTAGTACTAACCACTGACAATTTTTATTCACTCATCCAATAAATGTTTATTAAATACTAAGTCCCTGGATTTTAGTAGATACAAAAAGTGGTGACAGAAATATCCTCCCTGCCCTTTGGGAGGTTCCAGTCATAATGATCAGATTCTTCATATTTTGAAACACTCTACTATCAATGAGGTTATTTTAGGGGGTAAACAGTTACGATAAACTGATGCCATTAGCAAATGACTGTTGTGTTTGCTAAGGGGGAAAAAAGCATATTTATCTCACGCTTCGTTCTCTGCTCGGTTTGTTACGACACAGTCTTTTTTGTTCAAGGTGAACGCTGGAGAATAGAGTAAGGAAAGGCACATACACTGAGGGTTTTCTCCTGGAATGTACTTCGGTATCAGATGGGGGGACCGTTATGCTGCTACTACATTTCAGTAAAGGAAGAGTTGTAGCCTTGGATTTTAGGCTAGCACTATTCATTCAGCAACGAATCTGAGTGATGTTCTGATTGGTTTTGTCATATTGTTTTCCTGTCTTCTTTTTTGGTGCTGATAAGAGTCCTCTTGTAGCTTCATATTTTTGTTGCAAATGACCTCGGGAAGGGAGCACAAAGCAAATGTAGTAGGGTATCTTTAGGCCCTTCTATATGAGGTGCCAATGAACTAAAATTAAATTTAACCCTGTGGGAAAAACTGATTCTGTAGGAGAAAAAAGCAAATCTGAAGTACATGTAAAGCCTCATGAATGTAAATTCAAGAGTTAATAACTAAATCCTGCCAGAATACAGATACTTCAGGAACAATTTCTAAGTAATCATATTGGTTATCACACGATTTCCCTGATTTTTGCCTTTAAAATACAATTTAACTGAAATGAACCCTGCGGCCTTGGTTTGTCTCTCTGATTTTATTGCTGATAACTTAAACGTGAGGCATCCAACTCCTGCCATTTGTGCTGTTTCTATGGCAACTAAAGTGTGCAAACCCAGCAGTATCACTTTCTTTCACAGCTGGCGTTTTGTGTTCCCAGTAAGAGGAGTTTTAGTAAAGCAGAGTCTGTGTTAATTGGGATGTAAGTAGGTCAGAACGACTTTGGTATCCTCTCCTCGTTCTTTTCGGTGTGTGTGGGAGTAGGTGCGTGTGCGTGAGCTGCAGTTCCCTTTATTTTTTTTAAAGCCTGTACTTTCACTTAGATTAATCACTATTAAAGTTAATCTTTTGAAAATTAAGCATAATATCTGTAAATGTGACTCGATTTGGAATCTTGACGATTAGGTGGAGCTCTGAGACTTGCCCCAGCCCTGTGGGCCCTTGAGTGTTCCCATTACAAAAAAAGAATGATTGATATGAAAATACTTTGAATATTTAAGTGCATTTTAATGGTGGTTATGACATTTATTTTGTTATTGTTATTTTTTATTTAAAAAATTAAAAAAAATATTTATTCATTTTTGAGAGAGAGAGACAGAGTGCAAGTGGGGGAGGGACAGAAAGAGAGGGGGAGACACAAAAAGCCAGGCTTCAGGCTTTGAGCCGTCAGCACAGAGCCCGACGTGGGGCTCACCTACGAGCAGCGAGATAATGACCTGAGCGAGGTCGGTCGCCCAACTGACTGAGCCAACCAGGCGCCCCAATCATTGTTATTTGGAAACATCAAATATCTTGTGACCTAAACGTTTATTTATTTGTTCTAAACATTTATTTACTTGTGACATTAAGGGGTGTGTATACTTTTTAAATGTTTAGTTTGAGAATGGGGGAGGGGCCGAGAGAGAAAGAGTCTCTAGCAGGCTCCACACTCAGCCCAGAGCCCAGTGTGGGGCTCCATCCCAAGACTGTGAGATCATGACCTGAGCCAAAATCAAGAGTCAGATGCTTAACTGACTGAGACACCTAGGCACCCCAGCGTGTGTGTTTAAAAATAACAGTCAGTGCAATTCTAGATCTTCACTTGACTACAGGAGCGCTTCTCTGTGGATACTACCCAAGCTCCACATTCCTTTCTCAGACAGTATGAAAGAGCTTATAGTCACTGCTCACCTGAACCACATCACTGCTTCTGCCCTCAGCTCAAGCTCTACGTGGAGACCCCGCACTTAGAGTTTCCATAGGCTTCAAGTTATCTTATATAAAAGGTATTTTTGGGTGCCTGGGTGGCTTAGTCCGTTAAGTGTCCCAACTCTTGGTTTTGGCTCAGGTCATGATCTCAGGATTATGGGATCAAGCCCTGAGTCTGGCTGAGGGTAGAGCCTGCTTGAGATTCTCTCTCTCTTTCTCTCTTTCTGCCCCTCCCACACACTCTCTCTCAAAATAAATAAACTTGAAAAAATATTCTCTACAAACTTCAGTACTAGTTAGAATCCTCTTTTTTTCTCTCTGTCTGTATCCTCATTCCACTGTGGTGCCCATATTGTTTCTACACAGTGTGACTGCGGGAACTTCAAATGAGAGTTAGCTAACAGTGATCTAAGACCAGCTTCCTGCCCGTCTCCCATTCAAATACTCATAATCTATTTTCTTTCTTATGTGAAGCAACTTTGCTCCCATATCACACACTTCTGTGTTTTATCTTATTACAACTTTATTTTGCAAGGATTGAAGCTCAAAAATTTAAGATTACAAATAATGTAGCAAAAGATACAAAAGGTGGTTTATTTGATGATTTTAAGATTTTTTAAAAGGTTTTATTAATTTAAGTGATCTCTATACCCAATGTGGGGCTCAAACTCATGACCCTAAGATCAGGAGTCACATGCCCTTCTGACTGAGCCAGCCATGTACCCCAAGAATCATTATAGCCCAAAGAGTCTATTCTCCCTAAGGTCTTCAAAATTATACTCTAATTCTGCCTTTACTTTCTTCCCACTTATTTGGGTCTCTTTTTCTGTGTCTGGCTTCTGTAAATGGACAGAAGCTGCCTCTTCTTATCTTTCATTCTATTGCATCTAAAGACCACATCTTCCTTTTTAAGCTCTCTTAGCTCCTAGAACCCTGTGTTGTTTTCTTACCTTGGTTCCTCCTTCCCTGTTTTTTTCATTGCCCTTTTTCCTCTAAACACCCTTTGTTCATCTCAGCATTATTCATTTTTATTAAAAAATACCATTTCTTTAATTAGAAACAATACCAAAAAATACAAAATCAAACATTATAGGCAGTGCTCGAGAGCGTCTCCAATTCTGGTACACAAGTGACTTGTGCCCAAAGCAGAACCATTGGGAGCAGCAAGCCGACCTTCTGTTGGGTTTCTCCTTCTCTCTAGAATCATCAGTGCCTTATCATTCTGTCCTTCCTGAAGCCCATTGTCCTGCCTCACAAGTCTCCAGTTCTCCAGGCAAGCTCCTGTCTCAGGCCTTTCAGCTTCTCCTTCTCTTGCCTACACTGCCCTCCCCTTAGATTCCAGCAGCTTCTTACTCTACTTTCTTCAGGTCTTATCCCAAGTGTTACCTTCTCAAGGAGACATTCTCTGAGCAATTTAAAATAGCGCTTATTATCATTGAAAATGGCACCCTCCCAGCAGTGCATATCGCCATTCCTTACTTTATGTTTTGTCTTTACAAAGACTCTTTGGCACATTTACATACCTTACAGGACATAACAGTGGAGAGCCTGTCGCTGGGACGTTACCATAGCTTGCTCCTATTTATGCGTTTTCCCCCCATTGCATCCACCTGCCTTGTCAAGAATAACAAATATCCTGTTTTGAATCCATTATTTACTCCTTTTTGTTTGTTTCTTTATTTTGAGAGAGAGCAGAAGTGGAAGAGAAGGGGAGAGAGAGAGAGAGAGCGAGTGAGAGAGAGAAAATCCCAAGCAGGCTTTGCATGGACAGTGCAGAACTCCCAAGGAGAGGCTTGATCTCACAAACCATGAGATCATGACCTGAGCCAAAATCATGAGGCAGGTGCTTAACTGACTGAGCCACTCAAACATTGCTTCATTATGCACTCCTTTTTAAAAATAGGTTTATCAGATTTGTCTGCGTGCCTAAATAGTATATTCTTAGCTTTGCTTGGTTTTAAGAAAATGGCATTCTGCTGTATATAGTCTTCTAAACTTGCTTTTTTCACTCAACATAATGCTTCTGAGACTCATTTTTTTACCCCAAAATTTTCATCGCTGTTTTAAAATTCATTGTGTGCTTCTACCACACTTAATTTCTCCATTTTCCTATTAGCTAGAAATTGGGGTTGTGTTCAGATTTTTTTGTATTACAACCTATGCTGCTATGAGCATTCTCTGTTGTGTCTAAAAATGGAATAACTGAGTCAAAGGTCATGCAATTGTTCAGGTTTGCAAGATGATGTCACAGTGTTTTCCAAAGAAGTCATACCAGGTTATTCTTTTAACAACAATGTTTTAGAGTTCCCCCTGACTTCCTACTCAACAGTTCTTAATTTTTAACCAATATACTAGGTATAAAATGATATCTCATTGTGATTTTAATTAAACTTCCCTCATTATTAATGAGGCTGAGCCCCTTCATTTGTGTAGTGGTTAAATGTTTCTTATTTGTTAAATGCCTGTTTGGACATTTTGCCCGTTTTTCTGTTAGGCTGTTTTTATATTGATTTGTGGGACTTCTTTATTCTGGATACAAAATCTTTGTTACTTATATGTGTTACAAATACTTCTGCTGGCTTGTGCTTTGTCTTTCTAGTTTCTTTATTTTTGGTGTTTGAAAGTTATTTTAATAGCCAGATGTATCAGTCTTTTCTTTCATGATTATAGTATTTCATTTAAGAAATTATCTTCTACCTGAGGGTCAGAAAGATATTTTCTATATTCTGCACCACTGCTCCCCACCCCCAGTTTTAGAGTTTTGCTTTTCATGTTTAATTCCTTAATCTGCCTAAAACTGTTGTGTGTATGATACCAGACAAGGATTCATTTTACTTATTTTTTTTCCCATTCGGATAGCCTGTTGTGTGAGCACCATTTATTGAATAGTTCCTTTTTCCTCCACTGACCCTGACATTGCTCTTCTCACAGCATTGTGGCTCCATCTGGGTTCTCCATTCTATCTCACTGATCAGTTTGTCTGTCTCTATACCAGTATTATACTGTCTTAATTACTAAGACTTTAAAATCAATCTTGGGGGTGCCTTGGTGGCTCAGTTGGTTAAGCATCCTACTCTTAATTTTGGCTCAGGTTATGATCTCATGGTTCATGGGTTTGAGGCCTGCGTTGGGCTTGTTTGGGATTCTCTCTCCATCCCTTTTTCTCTGTCCCATCCCTGCTCTTTGTCTTCTCTCTCTCAAAATAAATAAATAAACAAAAAAAATAATAAATCTTGAAGTCATGTTTTGAGCCAGATTCCCTGGATTTAACTATGGAGAGAATTGATGTCTTTACTATATAGAATACTCTTATCTATAAACATGACTTCTTAATTTATTTGAGAGTTATTAAATAAAGTTTCAAGATTTTCTGTATAAGATTTTTTTACATCCTTTAGTGTATCTATTCTTAGGTACCTTATAGTTTTTTTATTGCTATAGAAATACTGCCTTTGAAAAATTTTATTTCCTACCCTTTTTTTTCTTTTGCTGGTGTATAAAAATACAGTGGACTTTTTCTTATTATTCAATTGCCAGACATCCTACTAATCTCCCTTACTGTTGCTAATAACTTGTCTGTAAATACGTTGTGTTTTTTATGTAAATAATTATATCATTTGCAAATAACAATGATTTGTTTCTGCCTTTCCAATCCATATCCCTTTAATTACTATTCTATAGCACTAGACTTACTGTGCAATGTTGATTTTAGAAGCGTAATGGTGGATATCCCTGCATTATTTCCAATGTTACTTCTTAGTTTTTGATACATACCCATTATCAGGTTAAGAGAGTAATTTTCTTGTCTAACTTGCTGAAAGATTTTATCATGAATGGGTGTTAAATTTTATTAACTGCTTTTTTAGTCTCTGTTGAGATAATTATATCATCTTTCTTTTTTAATATGTTAATATGCTGAAGGACTTATATAGATTTTCTCGTGTGAAGCCATCCTGGCATTCCTGTTAATGGATTTGGCTTAATAATATTTTGTTTAATATTTTTGCATCTATACTCATGAGTGAGGTTGACCTGAAATTTTTTTCTTTCCCATACTTTGTCTGTTTTGGCTACCAAGATTATGCTGACCTTCCAAAACTCATCGGGAGCATTCCCTCTTTTTTTATTCTCTGCAAATGTTTGAATAAGATTGAATAATCTGTTCATTGAAAATTTATGGAGAACTTGCTTCTGTGGTCATTTGGGGTCCAGTGTTTCTTGGTAGGGAGATTTTTAAATATAGTTTTAATTTATTTAGCACTTATTGGTTTCTTAAGATTTTCTAATTTATCTTGAGTCAGTTTGTAGGTTATATTTTCTTTGTCTATTTTGTATATATTTTAAAAGTAATCAGTATAAGGTTCTTTGTGGGGTTCTTTTATCTTTCTAACCTCCATTGGCCCTATATTTATGATCTTCCTTGTAATTTGTAATGTTTATTTGCACCTTCTACCCTCTTGCAATAGTTGTCCTGGGGACTTCATAAATCCTGTCTCATTCATAGGTTTCTGCCTTTTCCTTTATCTGTTTACTTCTACTTTCTTTTGGTTTATTTTCTTGAGCATCCCTTACCCCCACCTCTGCCACCTTAGCTTGTGTACATAATTATTTTCAGCCTTCCTTTTTTCCTAACATAAATATTTAAGTCTTCTATAAATTTTTTTTGTAAATACTGCATTAGCTGCATTTCACAGGTTTTGATAGGTAATACTTACATTATTTCATTTCTGAGTGTTTTAAATTTCTTCATAGATTCTCCTTTTGTCCCCGCGTGATTTAGAGGAATTTTTTCATATTAACGAAATAACATATTTTACTAAAAATAACTATTGGAGCACCTGGTTGGCTCCCTCGGTAGAGCATGTGACTCTTGAACTCGGGGTTGTGAGCCTGAACCTTACGTTGGGTGTAGAGATTACTTAAAAATAAAATCTTAAGGGGCATCTGGGTGGCTCAGTTAGTTAAGCATCTGACTTCAGCTCAGGTCATGATCTCCCAATTCGTGAGTTCGAGGCCTGCTTTGGGCTTTGTGCTGACAGATCAGAGCCTGGGGCCTGTTTCAGATTCTTTGTTTCCCTCTCTCTTTCTCTGTCCCCAACCCCACTCACACTTTGCACTCTGTCTCTTTCTAAAACAAACATTACAAGAATTTTAATAAAATAATTAATAAATAAAATCTTTAAAATATAACTAACAAAACAAAAATATTTAGTGAGAGACAACTAGTCATCATATAACTACACAACTCCTTTTTCTTATAGAGAACTGTTGACTTCATAGTGCAAAAGTAATGCTTTGTGTATACATCTCATTTTACCAGAGTATTAAAAAGATGTGTATACTCAAGGTTTGAAATTTAATTAATATTTTTTACTCTTTCATCAAGGATATTCTTAAGTTGCACTGTTTGTCCTATGGACTAATGGCTGTGAAGAATACAGTGGCTACCAGTCTAACTTACTGCTACTGCCTTGATTCTTTTTCTTTTTTTTTTTAATTGAAGTATAGTTGACACACAATAGAAGTTTTTTTTAAGTTTATTTATTTTTGAGAGAGAGGGAGAGCACAAGTGGAGGAGGGGCAGAGAGAGAGGGAGACACACAATCCGAAGCAGGCTCAAGGCTCTGAGCTGTCACCACAGAGCCCAACATGGGGCTCGAACTCGTGAACCCGGAGATCATGATCTGAGCCAAAGCCAGATGTTTAACCAACTGAGCCACTCAGGTGCCCCCACAATAGAAGTATTTTTAAATTTCCAAATATATGGAGTTTTAAATTTATACTTTTATGATTGACTTTTAACTTAATTGCATTGTGGTCAGAGAAATAGCCTTTTTGATAACAATTCCTTGAAATTTCTTGAGGCTTGCTAGTATATGATCAACATTTATAAACGTTCCATGTGTCTTTGAGAAAAATGTATATTCTCTAATTATTGAGTAAAAAGTTACATATATGCCCACTAGATGAGCCTTGTTAACTGTGTCTTTGGATAGTCTATATCTTAAAATTATCATTGTTTTCTTCCCTCCCTGAAGTTATATCAATTTTTGCTTTCTATATATTTCAAGTCCATTGCAAGTTTAGGAATGTTGCCTCTTGCTGGTGAATTGAACCTTGTATCATTATATAGTGACCATCTCTATTCCTAATAATGCTTTTATCTTAAAAGCTATTTTGTCTGACATTACTAATAGTTGATCTAGCTCTTAGCAGTTTGCCTGATATACCTTTTAATAGCCTTTTATTTCAGGTTTTATGGCCCTTGTGCTTAGGTAGATCTCTGGTAAATAGTGTAGAAATGGGTTTTGTTTCTAATTCAAAATGAAAATGATCTACTTTTAGCAGGAAATTGTTTTGTGTTAGTCCTTAGGCCTAAATTAGGAAGTTTTTTCTCCAGAGAGAGTTTCTTTTTGCTTCTACTGGTAGCTTCTAGGTTTATTTTAGTCCCCTTGGGAGTCTTGGCTGACTTTGGGTCGCAGGCTCAGCTTTCTTGCTTTGCTGGTAGCCCAGGGTTCAGTGTCCTCATTGAAGTGTTGGTATCAGTCCTCAGGCCCATCCTGACTTTCCTTTACTCTCTAGCCACAAGGATACATTACATGGGCGGGCCCGGGAGTTGTAGATAATCCCTAATCTCATGTGATATCAGGGAATCCTTCAAGGGAGGTATCTTACGCAGCAGATGGTTCTGTAATGACAGGGTCCCCTAGAGCACCTAGTCGGCCATAATATCAGATGTGGAGATCTCTTGTATTCTCCTTGTTTGTCCCCCCCCCCCAATATCTGATATACTGTACACTTGTTTATTTATTGCCCTTCTGTTCCCATTAGAATGTAAGTTCCATGAGGGCAAGAATTTTTCCTGGGTAGATTTTTACTGCTATATCTCTAGCATCTAGCCTGATACATAGAATATGCCTAATCAGTATTTGTTGAATGCATGACTGTGGAGGGTGGAGAGGGTGATATAAAAAAGCAATCCCAAGTCTTGAACTTTTACCTTGAAATGCTCTTATATGTTCCCCCCTGACCATTGTCACAATTTAGGGTGCGCTTACTTTTCCCTGGACTGTTGTCTCTGTCTCTGCCTTCTGGTCAATTCACCCTTCATATTGCTACCAGTTTTTTCCTAAATGTAGACCTGATTATCTCACTGACCTGTCTTGGCTTAGCCTATAGAATCAATTCCAGTTTTTTTAATGTGGCATTTTGTTCCCAACATAGTTTCCAGTGTTATTTCTACACTGAGCATCCTATGCTCTGGTGCAGGGTCTCCCAGTATGCCATGTCTATATTTTTATGTGACCGTGCCCGTACTTACAGAGCCTGAAAATCTTACTTATCCTTGCATTCATACAAAGTCTTCTCCTTCCTAAGGTCAATTCTGATATTCAGTGAGAAGAATCCTTCATTCCTGGCATTTTATTTGGCTGTTCTGGTACTTTTTTGTAACCTGCCTTGTATTCTAAAAAGCAGTTTGTTTGTCTTTCCTTATTTTAAGCTCTTTGAAGTCTCGAGCTTCATGTTTTATTTCTCTTTATTTCCTGAAAGTCTGCAGTACAGTGTTTTATCTCTGATGGATCTTTGATAAATCATTGTCAAACTTGAATCTTGAAGGTCTGGGGTTTTTCTGATGCTATTTTCTTTTCTGCTAATTTTGTCTCATGTCTTTAGTCTTCATACTCTGGTGACAATAACTTTCAAATTCCCATCTTTCGATATCTGCTCCTCTGACTAGTATGACTTAGGGATCTCACATTGTTTCCCCTCCCTAACCAGTACCTCTCATAACTGTTCCATTATAAAGGCACCATCATTCTTTTAGTTGCAGAAACTCAAAACCTAGCTGAAATTTTTATCACCCTTTGGCTTAGTCTTCTGACTTCAACTAGTCACAAAGTCCTGTTAATTTCTCCTTTAAAATGTTACTCAACTCCATACCTCCCTCTCCATTTCAGCTGAGAAGGTCTTGGACAAAGCGTTTATTATCTCGCACCTAATTCTGATAGCTCCCCCTCTCCTGTGATCTAACAGCCTGCCATTTAAAGATCAGATTACTTTACCTGGCATTTAAGACTGTCCAGAGTCTAGGTTTATTTTACTACCCCCAACATGGGTTCTCTGGTTTCTGTCCAGAGTTCTATCCAGGTTACCGTCTCCTAAGCCTGTGTTGTTTATAGCCTTTTCACCTCCTGCATTGCCCTTATCCTTATACCCTGCCTTTCCAGTTCCCGTTCATTTTTCAGGCCCTGGATAACAGACTCCACCCTTGCCCTCACCTCCAATGAACATTTCCCTCAACAGTGGGAACTCTAGTTAATCACTTCCTCCTTTGAACTTTTTTTTTTTCAGTGCTTATTGTTTTCATTGAAATTTAAAAAAGAGCCAGCAAATTGGAAGGAATCTAAAAGTAATCTGGTTTAACCTCTAACCCAAGACATCAGCCCTCTCCATAACTCACACATAGCATTAGCTTCTAATATTATACAAAGCTTCTGTTCTTTCTTTCTACTTATATAATGAGCACCTGGAGGCTAGGGATTTAATTCATCATGTGCTTGTTTTCCTCTTAATTGTCAATATGTTTCTTTGTCCCTAAGACGCTAAAAATATGTTCATTGATTGAATAAATGAATCAGAAAATTTCTCTCTTAATAGTTTACGAGGAGACTGGCTTTCCCAAAAGCCTATTGCCATAGTTCTCTGTTTCCAAATATCTACAAATGAGGATGACTTAAAAACAGTGGATACATTTGCAATCTATTCTTTATACAGTTCTGTATTAGCCTTGGTTTTTATTTTCCTACATCTTGAAATTATATTTGGAATTTCTCACTTTTGCATCAACTATAGCTAAAAATGCGTATGGATATGAATAGAGTCTGTTGAATGTTGATCGTGTTTTCCTATAGTAGTTTAGAAATATTTAGCAAGGAGTATTCCATTTAATTCATTTAAATGAAGGTAATTGCACTGTGGTTTGAAATTTACAAAACATTTTTGAACCACAAAAACTTTCTTGTGGGCAGCAAGTGGGCAGTTTATACTATGTGCAGATTTTTAAAAACATATATCACTTGTGACTTCTGTGGGGTAAATAGAAATGATAGCTTCAACTTCTTTGAAATTATTTGTATAATTTGAAAATAAGATGTTTTCAAAGCAAAGGTGTTTACAGAAGGTTAGTGCTAACTTCAAATATGTCAAATGCTTTAACTATATAGAGGGTACTTAATATTGTATGATGTTTTTGATGAAAATACAGAGGTGATATTTTAAGAACTTTTCTCCATTTTAGAGCATGTCAAAAGAATAAACATAGTAATTTGAATGCTCTATTTTTATTCCTAGAAACCAGCAAATATCCTAGTAATGGGAGAAGGTCCTGAAAGGGGGAGAGTCAAAATAGGTAGGTAATTATTTCTCAAATAATTTATTAAGAAACTGAAGTGACTTCAAAGATGGTTTCCCCTTTTTAAGACTCTTATTTAAGTAGTTAATTTTAAAATGACTTCCTCGTCATGCTTTTAGAAAATATGGGGGGAGGTATAGATAGTTCATAAAACTCCTCAGGTTCATTCCCCAAATAAGGTTCTATGATTTCAAGCTGAGGCAAGCGAGCCCACAAGAACTTCATTCCCAAATACCCAAAAAGCACACGTTTATGCCGTGATTGCTGTCCTCACAGCCACCCCTGAACATAATCTTCTAAGTCTTCCTTTTGTCTCAGCTTCACCAGTGCTCTTTCCCTGAATGCATCCCCCCACCAGACCTAATATATGCACATTTTCCCACAGACCTCCCCCCCACCCTCGCATGCCTGAGCCAGGTACCAGCATATTTTTTCCAAATGAATATATATAAACTCTCTTACGTGGTGGTCTTAGATTAAGGCCCCCGCAGAAGTCCTTCCCATTTATTAAGATTCCCTTTGCAACCCTGAAGTTTCTAGAAGAAATTGGTGTCATTGATACCTATGACATATTTGGGAAGAGAATCAGCTGCAGAAATGCTACGTTCTATTTTTTTTTTTGTAATAGAAATTGCTTTATTCTATTTCTTTGTAATAGAAATTTATTAAATGTTCAATGGCTTTTAGAAGGATTTTAAAATAAATTTTGTTTCATCAACCTGCTTTCTTTGCTGTTAGGATATGTCACACTAGGAGTGATGCCTCATTGTGCTGACTTGACCTATTGCAGTCCATTCTGTCCTACTACACCTGAGCGTGCTCCTTGGTTGGTTGGTTTTAAACCAACTTCCTTTTCTTTCAACCTGCACGCTAAGTTTATTGAGATTCAGAGTCATAAAAAATGTTGATGGTCACTAAGAACCAAGTAGCTGCTCTCCTTCCCCTCCCCTTGCCTTCTGTTTCCCTCCCCGCCCCTCTCCACTGCTCCTCACTTGTTTCTTTTTCACACTCACACTCTTTTTCTTGTAGGCATTTGAGGACCTACTTTTTGCTAGACATTGGTGAAAGGGAAAGGTGGTCCCTCCCTGTGAAAGACAGTGAAATAGACAGTTTTCTGCCCAGTGTCATAAATGCTTTCATATATTACCTCACTTGCTTTATACAACTACCCTGCAAGGTGGATGTTCCAGAGAAGGAGAACTGGCTTTGGATAGGTTGTGGCTTACTCAGCCTCTTATGGGAGGATGTGAATTCCAAGTCCCATCTCTTTCCCTGTAAATGTTGCTGCCCGACAATATCAAAGCTGTCTGCTGTACCCTCACTGACCACTTTTTGTCAGCACAGCGCTGCCTTTGAAATGGTCTCAGAGAAAGAGGGATTCTACCCTCCTGAGTCCTACCTATGTGCCCTCCCCCCGCCCCCGCAGCTTCTAAATAGCTTCCCCTTGTACTTAAACTCTCACACTGCAGTGTCTCCACGCTCTGCTTCCCCTTTAAACCTTCATAAGCCTCTTCCCAATTCTAAAATAAATCTTCTCATATTCATTTTGTTTTCTTTACCTATTTGTTCAATATTCCCCCCTTGTTCCTCTACTTCTAGAACATACAGTGTTCACCACTGGTCCCATTCACCCTAATTTGTCCTCTAATTCTGTCCCTCTATCGAAACTGCTCTCCAAAAAGGTCACCTATGACCTCTGTCTCATTATATCTAGTGGCCTGTATTTAGTCACAGTTTTCCTTTATTGCCTTAGTCATTTGTTCTTCTGATCAGTCTGGCCTTGAGACTGTCTTTTCCCTTGGTCTACGTGGCATCACATAATCCTGTTTTTCTCCTGACCACTTTTGCTCTTACTTCTGCATTTTCTTTATTATTGGCTTTTACTCTTATTAACCTTTTGTTGCAAGATCCCCCAGGCACCTGCTTGGGGCGTGGCCTCCCTCTACAATTACTTCCTCAAGGAATTGATGAGTGTGGCCTTAAAATCTTGGATTCTGGGACGCCTGGGTGGCTCAGTCAGTTAAGCATCTGACTTCGGCTCAGGTCATGATCTCACGGCTCGTGGGTTGGAAGCCCGTGTCGGGCTCTGTGCTGACAGCTCAGAGCCTGGAACCTGCTTTAGATTCTGTGTGTGTGTGTGTGTCTTTCTCTCTCTGTTCCTCCTCCGCTCATGCTCTGCCTGTCTCTCTCTTTCAAAAATAAAGATTAAAAATTAAAAAAAAAAATCTTGGATTCTATAAAAATTATTCTAAGATCGGAGTCTCAGTTTCTTTTCTCTTACCCTAGCCGAAATCTTTACCGTAATTTTGACATGCTGCTGGCAACCTCTGCTCCATTTTTCAAACCAAATTCATCATGGTCATCTTGTACTCTCCCTCGTTTGTACCAGTCATCCCATCTACCTGGTCCCCTGCACTTGCTGTCTTCCTCTTCCTCCTCCTAGATATCTCTAGTGCTCCTTAGCTGAAATTCTGTATTCAAGCCAGGCCAGTTGGTTACCCCACTGTTCAGAGTTTTAGGATTGTAATTCTATCCAACATTAGGAACACAATCAGGATTAGAAGTAAGCAAGAAGTAATACCAGCAGTCTAGAAAACAATCTAGTTGATTAAATTGCTTTAAATTTTTGTTTTAGTAGCTCATTGCTTTTTAAAACTTTTTAATACTCTGATGCCTGTGCTTAACACTTCATACAGTCCTGTTTTGAGTGAAAAGAAAAGCACAGTCAAATGGGAAATGTATCATGCCCTTCTCTGTGCCTAAGCTCCCCCTCCCCAGCAACCTAAAGACTTCAGGCCTGGGGTGCCTGGATGGCTTAGTCTGTTAAGCATTTGACTTCAGCTCAGGTCATGGACTTGCAGTTTGTGGGTTCAAGCCCTGCGTCAGGCTCTGTGTTGACAGCTCAGAGCCTGGAATCTGTTTCAGATTCTGTGTCTTCCTCTCTCTCTGTTCCTCTCCCGCTTGTGCGTTCTCTCTCTCTCTCTCTCAAAAATAAATAAACATTAAAAATTTTAAAGAAAAAAAAAAAAGACTTCAAGCCTTATCTGAAATGCTTGCTGTCCCCTTTACTGTTCAGTGATTTACCCTTGAGAATCCAGCTCAAGTTCCACGTTCAGTTTGGTCCACTTCTAAGAATGTTAAGCAAACAGTGTTCCACATAAAGCCATGAAGGAGACACATATGTGCCCCTCATAGGACTTAGAGTCTGGTAGAAGCCAATGGTAACTTGCCTTTAGTTTTACAGCACTTCCCCTTTTTTGTTTTTATCTACTCTGTGTATTTTATCGCTTCAGAACTTCATGTCAGTTCCTTGGTGGTAGACACTGTGGTTTTTCTGCTTTCCTTCATCATTTGATACTGTCTCATTAGCACTCACACCAAAATTTTATCACTGCAATCTGTTGAGTGGAACGGTTCTACTCTTACCTAATTTTAGAAAAACAACTGTTAGTAATGTTTAGGTTAGTTACCTTTGGTCTACATTGGTAATTATTTGAGAAGTGGTTTGAAACTCCTTTTAAGTTCAAATAGAGACAGGAATTATTTTTAAGAATGTTTATTGTTTGCTTTGGACTTGATTGCATCTGACAGTGAATAGATGAGGCCTCTGTAAAACTAAGAAGGTAGGGAATGAAGGGAGAAATACTTGCTTTAGCTTTTACTTAAAAAATAACATACTTTTCAGTGGGTGAAACAACACTGCATCACATTACTTTGCCATCAGCAACAATCAGCATCTATTAAATACATAAAGCGGTGCTTTGAAGTAGGTATAATATTGGTAGGATGAGTTTGAATGTCTTGTTTGCTATGGGGGAAATGAGTTAGGAAAGTGTAGGCATCAGCACAGGCTTCCTTGGATAGCTTTACTTTTTATGACCTGTATTCTCTCCAAAGCATTCTCAGAAAGCCTTCTAAAATATTCAAATTCTAAAGAAACAAAATCACTGCAAATTAAAATTTTAATGCATGTTATATCATAGCATGTTAGTTTTAGATTAAATGATTCTCCATAGTTGAAACCTTAAGGTACTATTGCATAGTTCTTTGGGACCCCTTATACAGTCAAAATATACTGTGTATTATATATATTCAAATTACAGAGGTTTTTCATTCTTGTGATTTGACCTTCGTGATGTGTGATTATCAAATGTATAATCTGTTGGATGTCAGATCAATGATTAAGAATATAGCTGCTAAATTATAACATGGTTTGTTTGAATACTAGCATTTTACTCTTATCCCTGTGACCTTGGGAAAGTCGCTTAACTGCTTTGGACTTTAGATTCTTCATCTCAGAGGTGGGGAACAAAATAACTTATTAAACCAGCATTCTTATGAGAATTAGATGAAGTAATACATGATGTATGTGAAAACCATCTTTAAATTCTGAAGTATTTGATAGATAAAAGGTATTTGTTATTTATTAAATCTTAAGAAAAATTAGAAGTCTCCAGAACATATTATATGGTAGATTTTTTTTTTAATTTTATTTTTAAGTAATCTCTGCACCCAGCACAGGGATCAAATTCATAACCCCAAGATCAAGAGTCACATATTGACTGAGCCATCCAGACACCCAGGAACTTATTCTTTTTTTAAAAAATTTTTTAATGTTTATTTATTTCTGAGAGAGAGAGAGCGTGAACAGGGGAGGGTCAGAGAGAGCGGGAGACACAGAATCTGAAACAGACTCCAGGCTCTGAGCTAGCTGTCAGCACAGAGCCCGACGTGGGGCTCAAACCCGCGAACCATGAGATCATGACCTGAGCCGAAGTCGGACACTTAACCGACTGAACCACCCAGGCATCCCATAGTAATAAATATTCTTTTTACTACTTGTGTACACCTCAATATTTAAATCAGTTAGTTTTGATATAGACCTTTGTTAAATCCTGAGTTATAACAAATTATCTCTTACATATTATATACATTTTCTTGGAAACGTATATATGATGTGCTGGTAATTATACAACAGTAACTCTCTGCGGGGGAGCAAGCCCCAGTTTGTAAGATTTGTTGTTTTCCTGATGTAAATACTCTCATCATAGCCAATTTCAAGTCATATGACATCATAGAACAACTCAAGAGTTGGGAAGAAGTGTGTATAAACTGGCTCTTGTGCGTACATGAGCCAATTCCAGCTCATATCACACTCAGATGTAGTCAGTGTTTAGATGCACAGGCATCCAGTGGTCATAATTAATCATGGAAACTTCTAGACTGTTGCAATTCAAAACAACATTTAAGAGGGGCACCTGGGTGGCTCAGTCAGTTAAGCATCTGACTTCGGCTCAGGTCATGATCTTTCAGTTTGTAGGTTCAAGCCTCATGTTGGGCTCTGTGCTGACAGCTCAGAGCCTGGAGCTTGCTTCAGTCTCCCTCTCTCTCTGTCCTTGTCCTGCTTGTCCTCTGTCTCTCAAAAAAAAAAAAAAAAAAAAAACTGTAAAAAAAATTTTTTAAACCATTTAAGAATATTATGTCTCTGAAAGCCAGGGATCTGAAGTCAGACCTGGATTCTAATTCTGGACTCTGTATTTACTAGCTTGGTGGCCTTGGACAAGTCAGAATTTCTTTAAGTCTCAATTTCTTTATCAGTAAAATAGGCTCAATAATAACATCTACTCAGAAGGAGGGATCTGGTGCCTGGTGCAGACCCGTGGTTGAAAAGAGAAGAAAAGAATTGCTTTACAAAGTTAGTGGCTATTGTCATCAACCTTGCATGGTTCTAGTAGCATGCCAAACTGAATGTTATTTTAATTTATTTCATTTTTCAGCTGACATGGGTTTTGCCAGATTATTCAATTCTCCTCTCAAGCCACTAGCAGATTTGGATCCAGTAGTTGTGACTTTTTGGTATCGGGCTCCAGAACTTCTGCTTGGTGCAAGGCATTATACAAAGGCCATTGGTAAGTTAGTCTAAAATGATTTACTGTCAGCATCAAATTACTATAAATACCAAATGGCATAATAAAATGAAGCTGCTTTGTAAAAGCCTCTTTATATCTCTTTGTAAAAATCTTATTGTCTTCTGTATTCCTAGATTTTATATTCTAGATTCTAAAAATCCTAGATTAGGATTTTTAACTGTGTAGGAGAATTTGGTTCTTCTAAAAGAAGAAGGCGTTTTCTTTGAGAGAATAGAGTTATCTGATCCTGTTGAGTTGCCATGGAAATGATAACATGCAAGTTTTATTTTGCACGTACCTACCATTGATCAGAAGAACTGGAGAGAGATTTAGAATTGTTTTCTCCACAAAAGAAAAGCAGAAAACAGGAATAGTGTGGTGTTGGTGAGAGCCCCTTCTATTGGGGAAAAGTCAGTCCGTCTGTCCTTCCCTAAACAAGAAGTAATGTGACTAATTTTTCTCTCCCGCCATTACACTGATCAGAATAGCAGTTTTTTCCATCACAGTAGGAAATAGGCTGGGTAGGTTAGCGGTGCTCAGTCTACTGCCATTTCACCAAGTGAAAAAATGGAGTAAGAAAACCTGTTATAAACACACTCTCTGTAAGATTTAAAGTCTGCTCCAGAACTGACAAGGATTTTGCCACCTGATTATGACAGTGTCCTCAGAGGGCCCAGCTATGAGTTGAGGGAGTCAGAAAGGGAGAGCTCTCCTCAAACCTAGAGATTTCTTGAAATGAGGTAAATAGAGAAAATAGGAGGTGGATAGTCCTGTCACTATGTTGGGCTAGTTCTGTAAAGTGCTGAAATCTGTGTGTATTTCTTGAAATTTTCCTTTTGCGGAATTTTCCATTTACTGGTATTAGACTGATACCAGTTTTGACTACATTTAGCTGCTTTTGTTGAGTTCTATTTAATAAAGTCACCAAAAATATGAATCATTAAGAACAGATGAGTGCAAACCGTTCTATGTTCAACTTCTGAAAAACCTGGTGGCGTGCAAAGAACTACAAAGAAAGCTCCCACGTTTGAAAAGATTTGATAGATAATTAACCTATTCGTGGGTAAAAGGAGAAACAGAAAATAGACGGTAGTGATGTCCTCATTCTTCAGGTCTCATTTCTGCAAAACTGAGACACCCAGAGCATATTTATACTTCGTCCAAGTATTGAGACGCTAGCAAGGTGCTGGAATCCTGTAATACTTTGTAAATGCTGCTGAAAGATTTTGTTAAATTTGCGACAAATCCCATGAGTGTTTGACAGTAGAGGAGTCTGAGACCGACCATAGACCCTTCTTCTAGAAGCAGCTGAGCCCATAGTGGGGCTGCGTTCAGAGGGTACAAAGGCCGTGCGCTCAGCCTACAACTGTGGCAGCTATCTGAAGGATTCAGCCGTACACAGGCAGGTGGAAGGAATAGAGGGCTCTCAGAATGAGGGCTTAAAACCAGAACAGACTCTACTTACATTCCAGCGAGTGCTTTTTACAGAGGAAGCGTGTCTTTGAAACTTTTAGAATTATGTTTCCTTTTTCTCTTAAATCTCTCAATCGAGAGCAGTGAAGTCTCGGAGACAATCTCAGAAGGCACCAGGGGATGGCAAGAGACTGAAGATATGCCAGAGAAAGAGAGCTGTTAGTTGGGCAGCATGAGGCGGTGCCTCTGAGCAGAACTGATGATAAAATAACCCAGAACACAGGGCAGCAAGTAGGGGATGCGCCAATAGTAGAAATCCGCGTGTTGGTCTTCACCACGCTCTACAGTCTAGATCTAAAAGGGAGATTTCCAGTAAGAAAAGGCAGATTCAGCCAAAACCTACTCTTAAACCAAGTGACTTCCCACCAAAGCCTCCCCACTCTCAGAGATTCTCATAGAGCCAATCCGTGGTAGTAAGTCCCATATTTAGTACATGCCGTTAAATGGTGCCATTGCACGTGGCCCCCATGTTCCACAGCCCAGACGTTGAGAAGCACAGTTCTATGAATATTTTCTGATTAGCTGTTCTACTATTGAAATAAAACTAGATGTCTTTGGGGGGAAATAAAGCTAAATGGATATGAATTAGAAATCAACTGTATTTCCTATTTCCTCAGGGCAAGGGCAACGGAAATTGAATTTAAACCAATTTACAACTTACAGATAAAGATAAAAATATAATCACTAATTTTCAATTTTAGTCAGGTTGCAGTTATCCCTTGTGGACAGAAATTAGGAAAGAAGACCCAGAAAAAGAATATTCCCCAAATCAGTTATTTTTGGGTTTGAAATATATTTGTAGCAGATGTTATAAATACATACAATAAATACACAGTCATTCACTTATTCTTACTCTTCTCCATACCTGGTTCATGTCAGAAATGAGTATTATTTCTATTCAGAGCATATAAAAAAACAGTTTGGTGATTTGATATCAGTGAAGTTTTATGGAGTAATATTTAAGGGGGAGGGGGAGTGACAGCATGTGTGTGTGTGTGTGTGTGTGTGTGTGTGTGCGCGTGTGTGTAAAGGGAGGGAGGGAGGAACAACTCTTGAGAGCTGAGAAATGGGTATAGATGATACAGGAATCTTATGACCATTTAAAACTAGAGGCTAATATGAGGCAAGAAGCCTTAGAATTTAACATTACCAGCTACACTGAGGTTCCTTCTCTTAGCAGTTCTCAGGGGAATCTAGATCCTGGCTTCTGTCCTTTAAATGGAAGGCAGAGCAGAAACTGGCATCACCAGGAACACGCAGTTGTAGTTCAGCTGACTGTGTAGTAGAGGCAGCCAGCAGGAAGAGAGAGAGGCCTGTCAAGGGCAAGAGTGACAACAACATGATGTGGGAGAGAGAAAAGAATTTAAAAGTAGACACTGAAGAGTATTATTACTCTACTCTTTCATGGTGCATGTTTATGATGATGATGACCCTTCTGAATCATTAGGAAAAAGTAAATGATATTTTATAGCCACTTAAGATGTCCGGTAATGGTGTGATAAAAAATGGGTATTGAAGAAATAGGTTTCCATTATCCAAAAGGGTAACTTATGTGAAAGGAAACTGTTCCTGAATGGAGTGAGACATTACTATATGCCTTTTTTCATTTGGCAACTCGTTTTATGAAATAGCATCCCAACATTTATTCTAGCTAATGGATATAATTAGACTTTTTTCTTAATTAGCTTGTCCACAGAATGGGATTCCCACATTTAGTAGACTACTAAACACTGTGCTTTTCTATACTATACTGTAGTCTGTGCATTATATTATTTTTAAAAAAAATTACCACATAGCATTTATTTAAGTGGGCAAGTGTGAATATATATCTTACAAAAATTAATTAATTCACTTGTACATTTGGCAAAAGCATTGTGAATATAATATTATATAGCCTTACAGTTTTTTCGATGTGTAAAATCCAAATAGAATAGTCTAAAACTGGTGATTTGAAATGGTCAGTAAAACCTTCAAAGATGCCTGACTTTATCCTGGAGTATTGGAGCATTGTAACAGCTTAATCCAAGTGCATATGTTCAAATAACATTTTTACCGGTGTCATGCTGTACCCATATATACTTGTATTTATCAGCTTCTAGACCTTAGAGTTTGTTGGTAAAACTGAAGTTGGTAGCCTTTCAAACAAAAGTTGAGCTTTTTCCAAATAATTTTATATGATCTATCCTATCTGTCTAGACTCTTAAATCAGAAGTTACACTCTATCATTATGCATTTGATTGATTTAAAAGAATGTATCACTATACCTGATGATGATAGTGTTTTAGTCTATCAGGTCATGAATTTTATACCCTGTCTTAGATTATCAACCGAATGCTTCACTGACAACCTTGTTAATAGTGGTTAGAAAGGCTTTGCCTAAATGTAAATTCCTTGCTTGCTAAATTAAGCTTCCCAAGTGTATCTTCATTAGGAAATTTACAAGTAAATGTTTTTTATTTGGCTTTCAATCTGTTAATGTGATGATACAGCTATTTCATGTCATATATGTTTTCTTAATATAGTTATCATACTTTGTATATTTCATCACTGAAAAGTATTTTTACATGTAGGTTATGATTATACCTAGAAATTATAACCCAAGAAATATAATAAATGTGTACAAAAACTTATTGTTCTTCCTTCATAGATATATGGGCAATAGGTTGCATATTTGCTGAATTGTTGACTTCAGAACCTATTTTTCACTGTCGTCAGGAAGATATAAAAACAAGCAATCCCTTTCATCATGATCAACTAGATCGGATATTTAGTGTCATGGGGTTTCCTGCAGGTAATTTATTTTTCTTTTCAAAATACTATTTGTCATAGTTCAAAATAATTCCTTTCCAAAAGCATATTTTGAGGATTTTTATGTATATTTTTAAGCTAAAATAGATTTTCAATATAAGTAACATTATTTTCTATAACAATATTTGATATTTTTTTATAAGATAAAGATTGGGAAGATATTAGAAAGATGCCAGAGTACCCTACGCTTCAGAAAGACTTTAGGAGAACAACGTAAGTAATTTCATATTAAATATAAATAGTAACTTCACTGGGAATATTTAAATTAATCCTTTAACAAAACAGATATAGATTAGTATTTAAACCAGAAATTTTGATTTTAATAGTTTAATTATGCTTACGATTTAAAGAAGATATTCCAGATGTTGCTAACATACATGTTAGGCTTAGGCTGTAGTATTTTACAAACTTTTAAGATTTTTAAGGGTCAATATTAGTGTTTAAATGTGTCTCCTGTTTTAGCATGATGAGGGCTCAGTTCAAGGCTACAACTGTGATTTTATCTTTATCTGAATAATGATGACTAGAGACTGAAATTCTGGGTGAGGCAACCAAGAAAGACAGCAGAAGGAAGACCACATGGCCCAAAAGCCGGGTAAAACACACTGGTGGGGATATGTGTATTGAGTAGAAATGAGAGAATAAAGGTGACAGCAGTTGAGGAGTTTGTTATACATGCGCACACCTAGAGAAAAAGATGTAAGAGGTTTTCTTTTGGGCAACTTAACAGGAAATTTCAAGACAGGATAGCTTATAGGAACAAAAGCAGACATGATAAAGTGGGGAATGGCACTAGTCCTTTTTGGCCCCTCTTTTACACAGTCCTTGGTGGGGTCTTTTTCCTGTCTCTCTCTCTTGAAGATGGCACCGGTATTGCTCAAGGTCTGTCTTGGGCTGTCTTTTCACCCTGAACGGTCTCCCAGGCAGTCTCTCTGATCTTATTGGCCACAATTTACCATCGACTATGCTAATAATTCCCAGTTTATGCATCTGACTCAGATCTCTTTTCCAAGTTTCAGGCCCATTTGTCTAATTGCCTTATGGAATCCCAACCTGAAATTTCCATAAATACTTTAAGTTAAATGTCCAAAATTGAGCTCATCATTCATCCTCCCACACCTTCCTCCTGCTGTATTTCCTCTGTTAGGAAATGACTCCATGATTCACCCAGTTGTTCAAGTCCAAGACTTGATATATCCCTGATCCTTCTTTTATCCCCTTCTCTTCCATTTTACCCTGCAGGGTCCAAAAAACTAGTAGATCTAGTTAGTTCTTAGTATTTCTCTCCATCTACTCTGCTGCTATTTCAGTCCAGACTACCCTGTCTCACATAGGAGCCTGCAGTGGCCTCCCAAGTGGTATTTCTACCTCCGGTCTTTATTCCAACTCACTGTCTATACCACAGTCATTGCCCAAAGCACATTTGACCATGTTGGTCTCCTCGCTGCTCTCAGTTCACCATTGCTCTCACTTCCTTAGTATGGCTTACAGAGCTCTGGCTTCTGCATCACCAAATTCATCTCCTACACAACTATCCACTTTGTATTCCACAGCCTAGAGAATTTCTTTAAGGAGCTTGAAAACCCAGAGCTTTTTTTTGACTTCTGGGTTTTTACACATGCTGTTCTTTCAGACTAGGATGTACTTTCCTCCCACTCATTTCCTCGGATTAACTCCTATTTTTCCTTTCTACCTGTCCTTTAGGTCTTACCTTAGGTATCACTTACCTGCTGAGGCCTCCCTTGACCTTCTGGGTCTGAGTCTGTACTCCTTCCTTGAGTCCTGGGCTGCTTCTCTCAGCACTGATGGCTTTGTACTACAGTTAGTTTTTTTGTTTTATTTTAATTTTTTTTTTTTTTGAGAGAGAGAGAGAGAGAGTCCCAGACAGACTCCCTACTCAGCACAGAGCCCAATGTGGAGCTTGATCCCACGACCTCAGCTGAAATCAAGACTAGGACACTCAACTGACTGAGCCACCGAGGCACCCCTACAGTTAGCTTTTGAATACTTATCTGCCTTGCCTCTAGATAGTATGGGTTATGTCTTTCTTATACACCATTATATTTATGCCCAGGGCCTGGTACATAGTACATCCTCATTAATTACCTGTCAAATGGACATTATATGAAAGTGGCTCAAGGAATTGAAGATGTGCTAATAATATCAAAGATGGAGAAAATTAATGTAGGCAGTTAACACTTAATCTTAGTTTTTAAAGACCAAAGGAAATTTGTCACATGAAATGATAGTGTTTACAATAACTAGAAATAAAAGGAGAGAAGTTTTAAAAGATAAATAAAATTCAGTTAGAAAAGTCATAGGAAAAGCTCAGCAATAAGAGCCCAAATGTCTTAAGTAAACAATTGTACCCCTGTGAAAGCATCTATTAACACATAAGATGAAAGGAATTTGTTAAAAATTAGCTAAATCTAGGGACGCCTGGGTGGTTCAGTTGGTGAAGCATCCAGCTTTGGCTCAGGTCATGATCTCGTGGTTCACAGGTTCGAGCCCCATGTGGGGCTCTGTGTGCTGACAGCTCAGAGCCTGGAGGCTGCTTCATGGATTCTGTGTCTCCCAGTCTCTCTCCCCCTCCCCTGCTCATTCTCTTTCTCTTTCTCTCTCTCAAAAATAAATAACACATTAAAAAAATGTTCAAGTTAGCTAAATCTAACGTAGTACATACAAGCTACTAAGGTAAAATATGATTTAAAAATTCCAGAAAAAATTATTTCAAATGACATAAAAAATAAAGGAAAAATAACTTGTTTTCATTATATCAAATGAAAAGGACCCAAAAACTTACTCTTAAAGTGAGTCAGGAAGGGTAGTGATAGAAGTTTCTGTAATCTTTCCAGCGTGTCAGTTTTTATTAGCTAAGTAGAAGGCAAGGTGGAAATAGGATTAAAAGGAAATCTATTAGTTGACTTTAAAATTGAATGTTCCAATAAGAATGGTCTGATTTTATGATAGAAACAAATAACTTAGAATCTGGAGTTCTAAGAAATCAATGACTCAACAGAGAGACCAAAGACATGTATGTAGACAAACTACCTTTCTGCATAAACTTAAAAAATTTTTCCCATTAATATATTTAGTGGTTACCTTGCTAATAAAAATGTTCTTGGTATTGGAGGGAAATTTTTTTTTTAATTTTTTAAGATTTTATTTTATTAAAAAAAAGTTTAATGTTTGATTTATTTCAGAGGGAGAGACAGAGACAGAGACAGAGAGAGAGAGAGACAGCATGAGCAGGGGAGGGGCAGAGAGAGAGGGAGATACAGAATCTGAAACAGGCTCCAGGCTCTCAGCTAGCTGTCAGCACAGAGCCGGATGCAGGGCTCGAACCCATGAATTGTGAGATCATGACCTGAGCCGAAGTCGGATGCTCAACCGACTGAGCCGCCCAGGCACCCCTAAGATTTTCTTTTTAAGCAATCTCTATACCCAATATGGACTCAAACTTATAACCCTGTGATCAAGAGTTGCATGCCCTACTGACTGAGCCAGCCAGGAGCCCTGAAAAAATTTTAAATTAGTACACATGGCAAGGGTTTTATTTTATTATTATTATTTTTTTAATGTTTATTTATTTTTGAGAGAGAAAGAGAGAGAGGAGTTCAAGTGGAAGGAACAGAGAGAGAGAGGGAGACACAGAATCCAAAACAGGCTCCAGGCTCTGAGCTGTTTGCACAGAGCCAGACACAGGGCTCGAACTCACGAACTGTGAGATCCTGACCTGAGCCAAAGTCAGATACTAACTGACTGAGCCACCCAGGCTCCCCACATGGCAAAGATTTTAAAAACAAACATACCTAGGGCTGGCAGGGGCGTGATAAAATGGCCACTCTTCCTTGTGTGCCACTGGTGAGAACAATGTTTCTCAAACTTTAATGTACCTACAAATCACATGGAGACCTTGTTAAAAGTGCAGATTCTGATCCAGAATTTGGGATAGGGCCTGAGAATCTACATTTCTAATGTGGGCTCTCAGGGGCCCATGCTGCTGATCTGAGGGCCAGGTCATGTAGCAAGGTTCTAGAGCATATAAAAATGGCTTTGAACTGTACATACCCGTTGACCTAATAAACCCAAGAATTTATCCTGTGGAAGCAGTCGGAGCAGCCACATGTAGCTAACCAAGTGTTTATTATGTGTCAGGCTTGGTGCTGAGCCCTAACCTACATTTTCTCATACGGTCCCCACAACAACGCTATAAGATAGGTATAGTTATAATCTCCAGTTTTCAGATGAGGAAGCTAAGGCTTTCATAGGAGTTAACTAACTGCCCAAGGTCACAACACTGATGAATGACTGACTCAGAGTCAGGAAGGGGTCTCTGTTTCTCACCTATGTGCAGCATTGTCTCCCTACCATGTGGAGCAGATTTATCTACAAGGACCTGTATTTAACTACTGTGAAACAAACAGCGTCAGTAACAGTAGGAATACACATCTACAACCACTATAAAATGAGTAGTTTAGAGATCATTGAACAAGGAAAAATATTTATGAATCAATATTAAGTGAAAAGAGTTAGAACAATTTGTATAGTGTGATCTCAAATTTATGAAAACAAAACAAAAATCCCTCTGTGTTTGTATCATGTATATAAAAGGATAGCAAAAATGCCAAAGGAAAATTAGCAAAATCTTGACAGTATTTTTTGTTTGTTTGTTTGAATCATTGAATGGCTTGATTAGGAATGGTTTCAGTTTTCTTCTTTATACTTTTCTATATTCTCTAAGTTTTCTACCATGAACATATATGTTCCTTATTTTTTGACCTTTTTAATGTGAAATATTTCATATATAGGAAAGAACATATATTCTGAATTTGTATTTATCATTCCACATTTTTCATTATAGTTTTGCTACAGGTGTTATGTATCTCCAAATAAATTATTGTTCTGTTTAATATGTCTTTGATCTTTATATAAATTATATTATAGTCTGTATTTTCTTTTGCAGTTTGCTTTTATTTCCCACTCAACCTCCGTATTCATTTTAACTATTGTTTAACATTCCATTCTGTGAATATGTAACAATGTACCCATTCTTTAACTGATAGACATTTGTGTTGTTTACAGTTTTTTCCATCATGGGAATGCTGTTAAGAACATTCTTGTTCACGCATCCTGATATACATGCACAGAGGAATCTCTTAGAGTATATACCTAGGAAGGGAATTGCTAGATTATAGGTTGTTCACATTTTCAACTCTAATGGTTAATGTGTAATTATTTTCCAAAGCGATTGTAACAATAGAAACTCTTACATGCAGTGTTTAACAATTCCTGCGTCACACATTTACTGATATTTGGTTATTTGTTCTTTCATTAATCAGAAAAGACAATGTACCTTATAGGAAAACCAATCAGGGAGCTTTAATGTGTGAACTGTACTTCAATAATAAACATTCTTTGAAAAAAAAAAATGTGTGTTTCGAGTAATGTGTGATTATTATGTTCTTGCAGGTATGCCAACAGTAGCCTCATAAAGTACATGGAGAAACACAAGGTCAAGCCTGACAGCAAAGTGTTCCTCTTGGTAGGTGCCTCTCGGCTGGATGGGGGAAGTTGGGTCTGTAGCACAGACCTATCTTGTCTCGTGCATCATGGAATTGTCCTAGCTATCCTTGTCTTTATTTTTTATTCATTTATTTTTTTGAGAGAGAGTGTGCATGCATGTGTGCACACATGCACGCATGTGAGCCCAGAAGGGGCAGAGAATCTTAAGGATCTTAAGCAGGCTCCACATCCAGTGGGAAGCCCCACATAGGGCTTGATCCCACAACCATGAGATCAGGCCCTGAGCTGAAGTCAAAAATCTGGAAGCTTAACTGACTGAGCCACCTAGGTGCCCCAAACTGGTGATTTTTCTTTTAAGTTTATTTATTTATTCGGGTTGGGGGGGGGGGCGGGCGAGGAGGGGCTGAGAGAGGGAGAGAGACAATCCCAAGCAGGGTCTTAGCAGTCAGTGCAGAGCCCTGTGCAGGGCTTAAACCCATGAGCTTCAAGATCATGAGCTGAGCCGAAATCAAGAATTGGTTGCTCAACCAACTGAGCCCCCAAGGGGCCCCCCACCTTTTTTAAAGTAGGCTCCACACCCAGCATGATGTTCATGAGCTCATGAGTTCAAGCCCTGAGCTGAGATCAAGAGTCAGATGCTTAACCGACTGAACCACCCTGGCACCCCCCTCCTTCTTAGAAAGAAAAGAAATTGGTGAACGCTGAGGTAAAATTAATTATTTTTTCTTTTGAGATGTCACTCTTGACTTCTAGACTTAATTTTTTCTAATTTTTCTGATTTATCAGCGGAAAAACTTACATACTAAAAGGGCTTTAATGCTCATGATTTCTGCCAGTTTTACACAATGTACGTAGTGTGCTAATCACTACATACTAATCTGTGGTGAGTTCAGCGAAATGGGATTAGATGTTAATCCTGCCAGACATTAATATAAAAGTCAAAACATTGATTTATAAACAACCTTTCCATGTGCTATCGATTTCTTATGTGTTACTTTAGCTTCAAAAACTCCTTACTATGGATCCAACCAAGAGAATTACCTCGGAGCAAGCTCTCCAGGATCCCTATTTTCAGGAGGATCCCTTGCCAACATTAGAGTATGTATGCTACGTTTTCCGTGTCCTTTGCTCCGGGTTGGGGATGTCAGAGGGTGGCCAAAGTAAGAGCGCCACTTGTTCCTGTAGTGTTACTGAAGCCTTCCGTCAGTCCTACCGTGAGAAGAACTGCTCAAGAGAAAGGGCCTGTATTCTGAAGCAGGCAAAACGATGGAGAGGTGGGAATGGAGACAGGAATGACCGTCATTCAGTATTACAGAGAACACTACAGCTGAGAACGAGTGGGATGTTACAGACAGGCGCATGGGTTGAAACCAAACCAGTAGGGAGCTGCGAATTTAAAAGGCTGTGTGTCCGCTGTGCTGCCAGAACTGCATTTCCCGTCCTTGTTACGCCCATACGCTTGTATTTATTGGAGATGTGGCTTTTCTTGAAGGAAAAAAAAAAGCATTTTCATGGTTGAGGCAATTACAAATTCAGTTATCTTTAGTGCTAATTAAGTTTGTGTGGAGAAACTTCTACACCATATATGTCAACTATCTAACAGCAGTTAAGGTTTATTATTGAAAGTGGTAATTAGTGTAAGACTTAGACAACAAATTCTTGTTTTGTTTTTAAGTTTTAGAGAGAGAGAGAACACAAGCAGGGGAGAGGGGCAGAGGCAGAAAGAGAGAGAGAGAGAGAGAGAGAGAGGGAGGGAATCTTAAGCAGGCTCCATGCTCAGTGTGGAACCAGATTCAGGACTTTACCTGACGACACTGGGATCAGGACCTGAGCCGAAATTAAGAGTCTGACACTCAACCCACTGAACCACCCCGGTGCCTCCAAAAATTATTTTCTTACTTGCTTGAATTAAGTTGTCTTGGGAGGCATTCAGGAAATAGTAGCTAGTGATGAAGAGTAAGAAATATGTTAAGGAAAAAAAAGTGGAATTTTAAATTAACAAGGTCAACGATACTGTAGATTTTAGGTCCTGATGTGTATTCTTTTTTTTTTTTTTAATTATTTTTTAGTGTGTTTGCTGGCTGCCAGATTCCATATCCCAAACGAGAATTCCTTAATGAAGATGAACCTGAAGAGAAAGGTGATAAGGTATAAGCTACACAGTACATTTCTACTCCCCAGGAGTAAGGGAGGCTAAAAGAGAATTTAGGGAAGCATAATTTAATGATTTCTATGTATTTAGCTGCCTTCTATTTAATTCTGTGCTTACTTTATTGTAGATGTACTTTGCAACTTGAAATATCACAAGTTTACACACATAAGAACTTCTGATTTGTTTTATAGCCCATTTTATTCCCTGACCCTTAATGGTTGTGTTTTGTTTGTTCGGTGTCATCACCATGGCTCGATGCAGCCTTCCTTCAAAGCACCCTTCCGTTCTTTGCTCATAAGTGGCCATATCAGGCCCTCCCCATATCCCTCTACTCTTCCAAAATCATGATCGAGAAGACTATTACAGCGGTTTTGTTTTTTTAAATGTTTGTTTATTTTGTGGGACAGCACCCAAGTGAGCAGGGGAGGGGCAGAGAGAGGAAGACGGAGAATCCCAAGCTGGCTCTGCTGACTTGCAAGGACTGCGCAGAGTGGGAGGCGGGGCTTGATCTCAGGAACCGTGAGATCAGGATCTGAGCCAAAACCCCAGAGTGGGAGGCCTAACACCAAGGCACCCAGGCCCCCCACAGCTGTTTGAAGGAGTGTAGAACTATTTCCTGTATGCCCTGTGCTCTCCAGCCGGATGTCTGTGACTGATGTGGAGGACCGTTGCGCCATCTAAATGAACTTCAGAGAATGAATCCTCTTCAGGACTCAGTGCTCTGACCTTTGGGGATGCTGTATTCCCGCTACCCCCACCCCCACCCCCTACCAAGGGCTGCTCCCTCTGCCCGTCTTGGCAGTCACACTGGTGTCCCAAGGAGGTCGCGCCCCAGGTTGGCGGGCAGTCGTGTGTGCCCATCAAGTAAGTGAAAGCAATGTCCTGTTAGTTAGTCCCATACCAAGTTTGCCTCTTTTCTTTTTCTTACAAGAACCAGCAGCAGCAGCAGAACCAACATCAGCAGCCCGCGGCCCCCCCGCAGCAAGCAGCAGCACCCCCGCAGGCGCCCCCGCCGCAGCAGAACAGCACCCAGACCAACGGGACCGCGGGCGGGGCCGGGGCGGGCGCCGGGGGTGCGGGCGCCGGGCTGCAGCACAGTCAGGACTCGGGCCTCAACCAGGTGCCTCCGAACAAGAAGCCCCGCCTGGCGCCCTCGGGCGCCAGCTCCGGCGGGCCTGTGATGCCGTCAGATTATCAGGTACGTGCGGCGTGTGTTCGTGCTGAAGCTCAAACAAGAAATGGGAAGTCGATTTTGCAATCCATCCTTTTAGAATTAAGTACTACTTAACTCCAAAGTTTGTGCAAATGGTACAATCCTGTTTCTAGGACGTGATCCGAAAATGAGGATGTGGGTCATATTTCGTGTCATCAGAAAACATTTCATTTCTTGCTTTTCCTGACATCCTGAGGAGGGAAGGTGAGACAGGCGTCTTCCTCCTCACAGAAAATGTCTTACTTTACCCTTTCAGCTGCCACTCAGCTTTGGGTCAGGAAAAGAGAACTAGATAAGCAATTGAAAGAGAAGTGGCGGCTTATTTTGGACAACAGTTAGAGAAAGATTTGCTGACACTGAGAGGAAATAATAACACAGAAAGGGATTAAGATTGCGACTTTTCAGAAATCAGTGTTAAATCTCACTGGAAGTATTCTTGAAACTAGAAAATACTCTTTGGTATTAAGATTTTAAAAAACTACAACTGTCTATATGTGGTTTCTCTCTTTTGATGAGATGGGGGCCCCCAGATGTGGGACCTCGATGGGGTGGAACGTGGTATGGTGAAGGGACCAAGAAGACAGAGGTTTACTGGACACACGTCCAGGGAGCAGGGCCAGCAGAGGAGGGACTGTCTGTCCCCAGGCAGCGGGTATTGAGTCCAGAGCAGTGGGCAGGGCAGCAAAGGAGGGTCAGCCTGGAAGCACTGGGTGGGGGCTGTTTTATTTTGCTTTGTTTTTGAGAAGGAGGGCTGCTAGCTGGGGGTGGAGGGGAGGTGGAGAGGAGCAGTGGGGGGGTTGGAGGGAGAGAGAGAAAGGGGAGGGAAGGGGAGGGGAGGGGAGGGAAGGGAAGGGAAGGGAAGGGAAGGGAAGAGAAGGGAGAGAGAGAGAAATAAGAGAAAAGAACAGAACAAGAACCTTAAGTAGGCTCCATGCTGAGTGAGGAGACCATATCATAGGGCTCAGTCTTATGACTGTGATATTATGACCTGAGCTGAAATCAAGGGTGAGACAGCTTAACCAACTGAGCCACCCAGGCACCCCTGGGGGGCTGTTTTAAAAGGGGGAAGGTAAAGGGTTATGGGGATGTAAGGAATTCTCCTTTTTTTGGGAACTGTGCCTGGTTGTATGTAGCCCATTGGTCAGTTGTGGCCTCTGGATATTTTGAGGTGGGTCGCCTGATGGGCCTGCCTGTATTCAGCCAGGGGGTTGCTGTGGGCCCTCTTGCCTTGAGTTTTCATTGCTCAAGCCTGATGTCTAAAAGCTGCCTCTATATGGTGTACTACTAATTTGGGAAATTAAAGGGAAAAAAGTCTAAGGATTAGTATTGGGGAGAGAGAGGTAAAAATACATGTGAAAACCATAGAGAATCCTGCGCTCACACACACCCAAATTTTCAAGGATAGTAACCGGCTAAGATCTAAGAAGGGGGTGGGAGGACCTTAAAAATTTAAAAGAAAGATTTAGGACCTCAGGGTACTGGTGGAAGAGGAGTGGGGAGATAATAGAAAACAAAACCACAGGCAAGGGAGCTATAAACTTACAGATAAGGAACTGGAATCAAGAGAAACATTAACAAGAAAGACATAATAAAGAGCTGCCAGAACTGGCTTTGCATTTTGAATAGATCTCTACAAACTGATGTGTTTTCACACAGCCATTCTATGAAATCTTCTCTTGGAGAAGTCCCTGCAAGCAGCGAAGTACATAATAGCACTTTCATTGGTTCCGCTTGTTGAAAATCAAAATTTGACAGAGTAAATTTGAAGATGAAATTCCTAAGAAATTTTGGAAGCAAGGTTTCCGGGATCTTGAGGGGACTAGCTAGTGTTAGGAAAAGGTCATTTATTAATGTCTAGTAAAACCTTGGTCATAAGACCCTTCAGATGTATATTAGGGGGCCATATGCTTAGAGGATGATGGCTAACGTATATCTTGGGGGGTAGAGGTAAAGGAAGTTTCTGGGGCGTCTGGGTGGCTCAGTCAGTTAAACGTCTGACATTGGCTCAGGTCATGATCTCACGGTTCGTGGGTTTGAGCCCCGTGTGGGGCTCTGTGCTGACAGCTCAGAGCCTGGAGCCTGTTTCAGATCCTGTGTCTCCCTCTCTCTCTGACCCTCCTCTGCTCACATGTCTCTCTCTCTCTCTCAAAAAAAAAAATAAATAAAACATTAAAAAAAAGAGAGATAAAGGAAGTTTCCAAAGTAGTTTTTATATGTTAAAGTAGCTCACAGGATCCTAGAGGTTGAGATAATGTTCCGCTGAGATTGGCTTTTGCCCTTAGCAAAGTGTTGACATCCAGGCAGCTGAGTTCCTAGAGGAAGGTCACTCTGCTTGTCCGAGGGACTTGTCAGTGTGCTGTAGCTTGTAAGGAAATTTAATTTTTTCTTTTTCCTTTGTTTCCCACATCAAGTTTGGTAGCCTTTGCACCCTGAGTTGGGGGACCCTGATGATTTGTCCTTCCTTCACCCCATAGTGCCACCTCAAGGTCATTTACATTTTTTACTCCAAATAATAGTTTTATTAGTAAGATCTTTTCCACTTTGCTCGTGGAAAGAACCAGCCTTCTTTTTTTCTTCTTCTCCTTCTTCTCCTTCTTCTCCTTCTTCTCCTTCTTCTCCTTCTTCTCAAGAACCAGCCTTCTGAGCTTAGTTAAGGACACAGGCTCCAGCAATGCATACCTTTAGCTAGGCCCCATGTTCTTATTCTATGGAGGAATTTTTCCTTTTACGTATTTTTTCATATTTGCCCTTGGCCCCATGAAGGCAAATGTTTCATTTACAAATGTTTCATAACAAAACGAATTGAAATACATTTGTCTCTGCTTTCTGTGAAGGGCATTTTCACGTATGAACATTTTTTTAAATTCTAAATACTGCCTGAAGTTTATAAAACCCATGTATTGCTGCCACAGCCTGCCCAGCTGTGTCCTGCTTTGTCCTGCTGGCGGCCGCTGATGCCACTCCAGCCTCTACCTCCAAAAATTCTCTTCTCTAGAAATGACTTCTTGATCGTAGCTTTGTTACTTATTATCAGAAAATTAACAGCGTATCAGTGTACATTACGAATACTACCACCGCGGTGTGCCAAAGTGCTCCTTCTCGTCTGCAAATCGCAGGTGTACAGAGAATCGCTAAGCAGGGTTAGTACAAAGAGCAGTGGGTCAGCACAGCTTTCCCCTGTGCCCTTCTCCTGACAGTGCGGGTCGCGGCCCAAAGAAATCCAGCCGAACGGCGCGCGGGCCCGCACACGGCACCGTGGCGGCGCGCGGTCATGTGAAAGAAGCAAAACGTATTCCCGAGCGCAAGTTAGCTGTCCGCTGCCCTGGCTGGGAACCAGGAGCCTCTCCTGGTCCCTGCGTGCGTCCTGTTGTGGTTAACGTCCTGAGCCGCGATTCCCCCAGTGATTCCCCTTTCCCTCTCCTTCCCCCAGCACTCCAGTTCTCGCCTGAATTACCAAAGCAGCGCTCAGGGATCCTCCCAGTCCCAGAGCACCCTCGGCTACTCCTCCTCGTCCCAGCAAAGCGCGCAGTACCACCCGACCCACCAGGGCCACCGCTACTGACCGCCGCGGCCCAGAGCACAGACTCCAACAATAGGATGTCCGCGTGGAAAACAACCAAAAATGCAGACGATGCTGCCGTTTAACACTCAACCCACTCGGGAGGAAGACTACGTGCTGAGCATTTTGCAGGATGGACTGATGTCTCTTCTTTACGGACTTAAAGAAGATTTTTGTGAAGTGTCCCCATCACCCTTGCCCTGCATGTGGTCCATTGTGACTTTGATACAGCGTCTGATCTAATCCCAGCACTTAACTTCTGTAACCTTCAGCATTTCTTGGAAGGATTTCCTGGTGCACCTTTCTCATGCTGTAGCAATCACTATGATTTACCTTTTCAAAGCTCTTTTAATAGGATTTTAATGTTTTAGAAACAAGACTCCAGTGGTGTATAGTTTTCTACTTCATGAACTGATCTAGCAACACAGGTAAAAATGCACCTTTTAAAGCACTACGTTGTTTTCACAGAATATGACTTTTGCTCATGGAAGTCTTAACCAGAAACTGTTACTGTCCCAAAGTACTTTGCTCTTATGTTTTTATTTATCTAGTTTCAGGGAAGGTCTAAAAAAAGACAAACAGTGGGACAGAGGGAACCTACAACCAAAAACAGCCTGGATCTTCACAGCTACTATGCTTTATGCTCTGAAGAACTGAATTATGTGGTAATTTTTATATAATCAATCATTCATATGGAACGTAGCTCCCAGAATCACCTTATTCTGAAGAGTATTCAGTAATTAAGAATTCTAATGTAACCTTCACGTAGCTGAGTCTACCTTGAAAAGAGGTTTCAAGAGCTTTGATGAAATACAGCCCTCTGGTGCCCCACACCAGAAAGTGGAAGAGAGTATTAACTGCACTAGGCTTTCTTTAAGGAGTCATGTTGATCAAAGGATGTATTACTTACCTTTGAAGGAAAAGCTTTGAGTGTGTATTGTACATAAAGTTGGCTTCTCTAAAGAACTGTTGTTTTCCTCGCATCTGGGCCAGCTTGAGTAACTTCCTTATATAATCAAGAGTTCTCAAATAGAAGCCTGCGAAATTAATTTGCAAATTAATCTGCTTTTAAAATTATGAGCAGTGTTCTCCATTCATATTTGCATTCGACATAGAGTGACTATTTTTAAAGCATGTTAAAAATTTAGGTTTTATTCATGTTTAAAGTATGTATTATGTATGCATAATTTTACCGTCATGTCATTACTGAAACCTAATTCTATCAAGAATCTTTTCATTGCACTGAATGCTTTCTTTGCCCCTAGGAGAAAATTTAATAATTGTGCCTAAAAAACTATGGGCAGATAGTATACACGACTATACATGATAAAGTGCATATTTGCATTTCCACGATCTATGAATCAGAGGTGGAGTTCTTTAGTCAGTGAAAGGAACCCCTCATCCCCCAGAGTCATAGGAAATGTAGAGTCTTAGAGCTCCCATTATAATGGAAGGGGCAAGAAATTTGTGTTCTTCTGAATGCTACTAGCAGCACCAGCCCTGTTTTAAATGTTTTCTTGAGCTAGAAGAAATAGCTGATTGTTGTATATGCAAGTTATATGCATTTTTTAAAAGACTATTCTTTGTGAACTTATCTACCTGGTTATGATACTCTGGGTCCATACACAAGTAAAGTAAGATTTTAGACAGAAGCCAGTATACATTTTGCACTATTGATGTGATACTGTAGCCAGCAAGGACCTTACTGATCTCAGCATCATAATGCTTATTAATAAAGCTATATAGTGACACTCGTCAACATTGAAGATGAAGCAGTTGGACATGCTCCATTGGAAGGAATTTCTGATCGTCTCTATGGTAATTTCACCCCTTCGGTTTTTTTTAAATGAGAAGTGAATAGCCCTTTGCCTAATGTAGCTACTTGTATATAGTTCTGTCCTGTGCCCTGAAGCCACACTGTCCAGACTTACTGGTCATCAGATGCTCACTGCACCCTCGCCATGGGCCCAGTGCCATGCTGGGTGGAAGCCACAAAGGGCAAGACATACTTCCTGTCCTTAAGGAACATGTGATCCATTGCATGACAGAAAGTTCTCCGGGGATGATAGGAGTGGCTTATGAGTGTCAAGGTCCTTTTGTTTACTTCTAAACTCACTTGGATAGAGTTGTTATTCTAAATTCTGCTATGTACCAAACGGTTACCAAGAGGTGTCCATCTACCTTCGAGAAAGCCAGCGATGAAATATCACTGGCTTGAAATGTTCACAGCAGCCTTTCAACAACACTCGGGTGGACCTTACAGGTGAAGCACGCTCCTTAAGTGGTTGTAGGAAATTACAATGAAAGCAGAAGTCCTGTTGCTGCCCTAAGGGGGCCTTTACATTTAACAAGAGAGAAGCCCAAATAACTTATGTGCATAGACCAAAATACCATGCCCCTTGATACTTTATAAGCAACTGTGATATACAATTCTTATGATATGTGCTTATATAATCACAGGACTAGCCTGCTTTCCTTTGCAGGTAGCTAATTTTATTGGCAGAGGTGATAGAGAAACCGTGAAGGGATTTCATCAGTTTTTCCTAGTACACAGTGTTCTCCAAGATACAGCCAGATATCCCCGTTACTCTGGCCACTGTACTTGTACTGGCCCTTTACTTCTTGCTCTTGCCTCAGAGTTGGCAATGCCACTGGTGCCCCTTACCCTTGAATTAATCTTGGTTCATAATTTCCTTTTCCTTGTAAAAGGGAACAAAGCCTTTAACATACATATGCACCCTAAACTGGGACCTCGAGGGAGATCTGTGAAGTTTTTTGAGGCTAAAATTTACCTTTGTGGTCCTCAAGTGACCTCATTGACCTCATTCCAGAAAACTTATTACTGTCATGGTCCCTGAGAATGCAGGGGGAGGGGGACATCCCTCAGCCTATGAGAACACCCAAACCAAGGGCAGTTATTGAAAGGAAAAAGGGAGAGCTGCCTGGGTGGCTCAGTTGGTTAAGTGTCTGACTTCAGCTCAGGTCATGATCTCACCCTTCATGAGTAGTTCGAGCCCCACATCACACTCCTGGCTGACAGCTCAGAGCCTGGAGCCTGCTTCAGATTCTTTGTCTCCCTCTCTCTCTGCCCCCTCCCCAGCTCACGCTGTGTCTCTCAAAAATGAATAAACGTTAAAAAAAAAATTGGACAGGAAGGAAGGAATAAAAGTGAAGGTTTTCTGCCCTCCATATTACAAATCAGTTTTTGAATTAGCTTTCTGTTAAGGTGTGTGTTTGGGAAAAGGGATTCTAGAAGTTTCAGGACAGCTGAGCTCAAGGGAGCCTGGCGGCAGGGCTGTTACTATGAGTTGAAGCAATCCTTCTGATGAAAGTGGATCCTGCAGTAACATACAAAAGCCAAGGACATGTATATTTTTATATCTGTGTGGTTTTGAAATTTTAGTCCTTAGAACTTTGGTCTTCTGCACTACTCTTTTGCTCTTATAAACATAATTTACATGGAAGAGCGGAAAGGGACATTTGCCTACATGTTCCCTGCCTCATTCCCAGGGAAGCAACTGCTGGTTGTATGCCTCTAAAATGATGCTGTTTTCTCTGCTAAGGGTAAAAGAAAAAAATCATTGGATGGTAAGATTTGCAGCTTAATCTGCTTTGAATAAAATGATGTAGCAGAAACTATACAATGAAGGAAGATTTCTACAAAAATTGCAAATCCTAACCTCTGTGGTGATATCTTTCTAGGGAATGGAGAAAGGCAGTGAAATGGCAGGTAGCTTAAAGGAGGCTTGAAGGATTCAAGTATAAGTAATATTTTATATCAAACATAGCAGTGTAGGCACCCATAATCTTCAAGAGTAGTCACGGATGTTATAAAACAAAGTTCGTTGTTTTAGGATTTTTTAAAAATGTGTTGTACCTAAGGCCATACTTACTCTTCCATGCTGTCACTGCAAAGGAGTGATATGTATGTATTATATGAAAAAAAATCCTTAATGCACTGTTATCTCCTAAATATTTAGTAAATTAATACTATTTAATTTTTTTAAAGATTTGTCTGTGTAGACACTAAAAGTATTACACAAAATCTGGACTGAAGATGTCCTTTTTAACAACAGTTTAAAGTACTTTTTATATATGTTATGTAGTATATATCCTTTCTAAACTGCCTAGTTTGTAACTCTCATAATTCCTACTTGTGAAGTGCACCTGTGTTTGTCTCTTTTTGCAGTCCATTTCTGCACGCACCACTCTTTCTATGATTATAGAGGTGACTGTGTACGTTTTACACACTCTGCTGCGAGGTGCAAGGTGCGCTCTCAGAGCCGGCTGCGCCCCGGTGGGGGCTGCTCCATGGGGTGCAGGAGAGCAGCCGCTTAGGCACCGAGTGTTTCCCGCTTTTGAGTTGTCCTGACACCCTTCTTGAAATGACTGTTAAAACTAAAAATAAATTACATTGCATTTATTTTATATTCTTGGTTGTAATAAAATTTAATTGACTTTGTTTCTATGTGGATTTTTTTAAGGATTAGAAAAACTCCTGTTAATAAGCTATAGTGTTACAATTGTTATCTATGTGCCTAGAAGCTTTTCACATTACAGTTACCCTGCAGATAACAGTCTCCTTGTGAGTTGCAATACATTATTTTATTCAGGATGCTTATGAGGTCACAGACCACAGACTGCAATGCCTACAGATACCTCAGAAGTAAAATCACAGTTTTTAAAACATTTCTAGGGAAAACATCCTTTCTAGAAAAAGAAAAAAAATTAGAATGATGTTTTAGAAAAAACAAATAGGCAGCATTTTGTGGGTAGAGTGGCATTGGATTTTTTTTCTCCTTTTTATACGGACATTCTGTTTTACCTGACTGCCCCTTGTGATTTCTTTGATGAATCTACTACAGTTACCCCAACAGTCAAAGGCATCATGGAGTGAACTGAAGAATGTTTAAGTGGCACAAACACAGAACTTCCATTTCTCCTTAAAATAGATACAGGACACGTCCGGTTGCTTCACTGCTTGGCCCTGACTATATATATTCAATACTGTGCTGTTTGTAGGGTAGGACTTCTCTTGGAATACTGTTCTTTGACCACAGTTACCTTTCTGACCAGCCACCTGGATAAGAGAAAACTGGATGACTATACACACTTCTTACCACTCCTCGGAAAGTAACTTTGGAAGTACAGGACTATGTCCATAGCTGACTGTAAGTTCTTTGTGAGCAAAGGGCTGAGTTCTATTCCTCCTGCACTTTCAGCTCCTGTTGTGATGCCCAACACAGAACAGACAATTAAAGGGCAAGTCATTAGCATCACTTCTGTATCTTGGCATAAAATTCCTGGATCATTTTATTTTATTGGGGTTTTTTTTTCTTTTTTTTTTCATTTATTTTTTAAAATTTACATCCAAGTTAGTTAATATATAGTGCAATAATGATTTTAGAGGTAGAATTCAGTGATTCATCACCTACATATAACCCCAGTGCTTATCCCAACAAGTGTTCTTCATGCCCCTTGCCCAACTTGCCCAACTAGCCCATTCTCCCACCCAAAACCCCTCCAGCAACCCTCAGTTTGTTCTCTGTATTTAAGAGTCTCTTACGGTTTGTTCTCCTCCATGTTTTTATATTATTTTTGCTTCCCTGTCCTTATGTTCATCTGTTTTGTATTAAAATTCCACGTGAGTGAAGTCATATGACACGTGTCTTTCTCTGACTAATTTCGCTTAGCATACATAATACCCTCTAGTTCCATCCACATTGTCGCAAATGGCAAGATTTCATTCTTTTTGATTGCTGAGTAATACTCCATTGTATATGTATACCACATCTTTATCCATTCATCAGTCCATGGACATTTGGGCTTTTTCCATACTTTGGCTATTGTCTATAGTGTTGCTATAAATATTGGGGTGCATGTGCCCCTATGAATCAGCATTCCTGTGTCCCTTGGATAAATACCTAGTAGTGCAATTGCTGGTCTGTAGGGTAGTTCTATTTTTAATTTTTTGAAAAACCTCCATACTGTTTTCCAGAGTTGCTGCAGAGTGGTTTCCAGTTTGCATTCCCACCAGCAGTGCAAGAGAGTTGCCCTTTATCTATATCCTCACCAACATCTGTTGTTGCCTAAGCTGTTAATTTTAGCCATTCTGACAGGTATGAGGTGGTATCTCAGTGTCATTTTGATATGGGTTTCCTGGATGATGAGTCATGTTGAGCATTTTTTCATGTGTCTGTTAGCCATCTGAATGTCTTCTTTGGCAAAGTGTCTGTTCATGTCTTCTGCCCATTTCTTTACTGGATTATTTGTTTTTTGGGTGTTGAGTTTGAGAAGTTCTTTTTAGATTTTGGATGCTAACCCTTTCTGATACGTCATCTGCAAATATCTTTTCCCATTCTGTCAGTGGCCTTTTAGTTTTGTTGATTATTTCTTTCATTGTGCAGACTTTTTATCTTGACGAGGTCCCAGTAGTTCATTTTTGCTTTTATTTCCCTTGCCTCTGAAGACATGTCAAGTAAGAAGTTGATGCAGCCAAGGTCAAAGAGGTTTTCACCTGCTTTCTCTAGGATTTTGATGGCTTCCTATCTTATGTTTAAGCCTCTCATCCATTTTGAGTTTATTTTTGCGTATGGTGTAAGAAAGTGGTCCAGCATCTGCATGTTGCTGTCCAGTTTTCCCAGCACCATTTCCTGAAGAGATTGTCTTTATTCCATTGGATATTCTTTCCTGCTTTCTCAAAGGTTAGTTGGCCATATGTTTGTGGGTCCATTTCTGGGTTCTCTATTCTGTTCCATTGATCTATCTGTGTCTGTTTTTGTGCCACTACCATACTGTCTTGATGATTACAGGTTTGTAATACAGCTTGAAGTCTGGGATTGTGATGTCTCCAATGTTGGTTTTCTTTTTCAGGATTGCTTTGGCTATTTGGGGTCTTTTCTGGTTCCATACAAATTTTAGGATTGTTTGTTCTAACTCTGTAAAGAATGCTGGATCATTTTAAATGGTGGTTATTTTAAAGCCTCAAATAGCATCAATCTATTTTGCAGGCAGTAGAAAGCCAGCTTGGACCAGCAGAAGCCTAACAGAACATTTGTTCATTTGTTCTAAGTGAGAGAATATAAGGGAAAGAAATGAAAATACTTACTTAAAACATTAAGATGAATTAAATACATTCCATTTGCTTTTTCAGACTTTTTTCTGCTGCTTAGACTTTTTCATAAAGTACTGCTGAACTTTTTCACATAAAGATGCTATTATGAACTGAATGTGTTCCTTCAGAATTTTCATGTTGAAGCCCTTATCCCCAATATGGCTATATTTGGAGATGAGGCTTTTATCAAAGTAATTAAGGTCAAATGAAGTCATAAGGTTAGGACCTTAACCTAATGAGATTAGTTTCCCTCTGAGAAAAAATACCAGACAGCTCTTTCCCCTCTCCTTTTCCTTGCATGCCACTTCCTCTCCTTCCCCCCCACTTTTTCTTCTCTTTCCCCACAGCCTTCTCTCCCCACCATGTGAGGACACAACAAGAGGGCTACATCTGCAATCCAGGAAGGCAGCCTTCACCAGAAACCAAACACTGCCAGACCTTGATCTTGGACTTCCCAGCCTCCGGAACTGTGAGAAAGTAAATTTCTATTGTTTAAGTCACCCAGCCTATGGTATTTTGTTACAGCAACTCATGCAGACTAATACAGACTTTGGTACTAAGAAACGGAGTGCTGCTATAACAAGTACCTAATAGTGTGACAGCAGTTTTGGAACTGGAAGATGGGCAGAGGTTGGAGGAATCGCAGGTACATGCTAGAAACATGGAATGTTAGAGGCAATTCTGGTGATTGCTTAGAAAGAAAAGAAGAGAGCTGGAGAGAAAGGTTCCATCCTCTTAGAGAATACATCAGTAACCACCAACAGAATGCTGGTAGAAATAGGGACAGTAAAGGTATCAGATGGAAATAAGAAATAGGTGATTGGAGACTGGAGAAAAGACAATCCTTGTTACAAATTTCCAAAGAACTTGGCTGAATTGTGCTCTAGTGTTTTATGGAAGGTAGAATTGTTGAGGGATGAAATTTCATTTTCTAATTATTTGTTGCTATATAGAGAAATACAATTGGATTTTGCATATTGCCTTTATATCCGCGACATTGCCAAATTCACTGTTCTAATAGCTTTGTGTTTTTGTTTTTGTTTTGTGGGAGAAGATTCTTTTGGATTTTCTACATACACAATCATGTCATTTGTGAATAAAAAACGTTGTACTTCTTCATTTCCATCTTAAATACCTTTTATTTACTTTTCTTGCCTAAATGTATGTGCTAGCAGTTCCAATACAATGTTGAGTAGAACTGGTATGAGTGAATACCCTGTAACATTCTGTTTTAGAAAGTATTCTATATTTCATCATTAGGTATGGCATTAGATAAAGGTTTTTCATAGATGCCCTTAGTCAAATGGAGGAAGTTTCCTTCTACTTCTGTTTTGACAACAGTTTTAATCATGACCAGGTGCTGAATTTTGTGAAATCCCTTTCCTGCATATGAGATAATCACATGATTTTTCTTCTTTCTGCTGTTAATATGCTGAATACACTAAAAATTTTTTTGGCAAGGGGTGGCTGGCTGACTCAGACAGAAGACCATGTGACTCTTGATCTTGGGGTCATGAGTTTGAGCCCCACTTTGGGTGTAGAGATTACTTAAATAAATAAACTTTAAAAATTTTTTTGGCTTAACACAACACAAAATTTATTATCTCACAGCTTCTGTGGGTCAGGAGTGTGGTCATGTGTTAACTGGGTCCTCTGTTCATGGTCTTACCAGATCTCAAGGTGGTAACTGGGACTTTTATCTCACCTAAGGCTTGGGGTTCTCTTCCAAGATCACTAGGTTTTGGCAGAATTCAGTTTCTGTGGTTGTAGGACTTGTCTGCTATCTGCAGAGGGCCATCCTTCGCGCCTGGAGACTATTTTACCATGTGGCCATGGTAGGTGGCTTCTTCAAGGCCATCAGGAAAATTCCTATCTCATCTGCTACAGCAGAGTTTTATATAATATAATGTAATCACTGATATGACTATCTCATCATATTCACAAGTCATGCTCAAGTGAGGGGAATTGTATAGGATGTGTATCTGGGGCTATGCTGACTGATTTTTGAATGTTAAAGCGGCCTTGCATTCCTGGGATAAACACAAAAGTATGCAGTGTGAAGATGGAAACAGAAGTTGGAGTGATGCATCCATAAGCTAAGAAATGCTGTCAGCCCCCAGAGACTAGACGAGGCAAGGATGAACTTAGCCTCTGGAGGGAATGTGGCCTTCCTGACACTTTGACTTCAGACTTCTGGCCTCTAGAGCTGAGAATAAGTTTCTGTTGTTTTAGGCCCCCCAATTTTGTGGTAATTTGTTGCAAATTACCAAATTGTATAGGAAACAAATACAGATGATGGTTATGGGGTCTTATCATTTTCCTAATTTACTGGGTTTGGTTTGAAACCAAGTAAAAGCATAAAGTGGAACCAAAATCAGAATGGCCGCACTAATGCTTCAGCAAAGCTTGATTTTACACTAAGTAATCTCTTCCCTCCCTTCCCCCAGCCTCCCTTCCCCCTTCTTTCCTTTTGGGCACCCCATACCACCCAGAAGACAGGCCAGAGGAGGCTGGCAGCAGTATTAGATCCTGAATTTCCCTATGAAACCCCCAGCCCCTTCCTTCAGGTCGGTTTACAATTTTGAAGAAGGGAGTCTCTGTTGCCCGGCAAAGCAATAAAGCTATTGTTCCTCTTTATATCCAAACTCTGTCTTCACATTACATATTTTGGCTCCAGAGCACAGAGGTTGGCTTTTGACAACAAATTTGGTAATATTTTGTTAAGAATTTCTGTATCTATATTCATGAAGGATATTGGTCTATCATTTTCTTGTGACGTTCCTTTCAAGTTCAGTGTCAAGGTTACGCAGGACTCATAACATGATATCAAGGAAACGCTTTATCTTCTGTGGTCTGTGACAGTTTATGCAGTACTTGTATTATTTCTTCCTTAAATGATTTGGTAGAAGACACCAATGAGGACTTCTGGAGTTTTCTCTACGAGAAATACTTTAATTATGAATTGAATTACCTTAAAGGTTACAGAGCTATACAGATTTGCTATTTCTGAGTCTGTTTTATAAAGTTGTATTTTAAAGGAACTGAGCTTTCAGCACAGAGCCTGATGCGGGGCTCAAACCCACAAACCATGAGATCATGACCTGAACCAAACTCAGATGCTTGACCGACTGAGCCACTCAGGCACCCCCCAAATATTTTATCTTTAATCTCTACACCCGATGTGGGCTCGAACTCACAACCCCAAGATCAACAGTTACATGCTCCACTGACTGAGCCAGCCAGGCACACCATTGACCCCATTTTTAATAAATGGAAAAACAAAACTGAGAGAGAGGTTAAGTAACTTGTATAAGTCATACAACTGATAAGCATCAGAGCCAAATGCCTAACCATTTATACCTGTAGTTCTCAAAGTGTATTCCCTGGACCAGCCACATCAGCATCATGTGGGAACTTGTTAGAAGTGCAGAATCTCAGATTCTCCCCCATAGTACTGACTCAGAAACTCTGGGGGTGAGACCCAGGAAGTTGTGTTTTAATGAGCCTCTATGTGATTCTGGTGCATGCTAAAGTTTGAGAACCACTGACTTGTACCATACACTGCTCAGATAAACTTCTAAATCACCTTCTAACAGGGCTGTATTAATTTACTTTCACCAGTAGCATATGAGAGTGCCCATGTCCCTTCCCCTTACCAAAACTAAGCAATCTTTAAGTTATGTACCAACCTGATAGGCAAAGAGTCATGTCTTGTTCCTTTAAAAAAAATTTTGTCCTCCTTTTAGTGAGAGTCCATTTCTGCCCCTTTTCCTGCCCTGCCTGGGCCTCTCTTCTGCATGCCCTTTGGCTCCATTGACCTTCCTTTTTTGGGAATGGGTTCTCAATTCTAACACTTCTAAATTTGCCAGCAACCATGTGGTGCCTGAGTACTAAAGTAGTCTCATTCTTTAGTAGAAGTAAGGAGAAGCAAATAGGTTATCTATAAATATAAAACTGTTTATAAAAATATGAATGTAAATATAATTTTTTTTTGTTTACTAAGAGTGAATACAAAGTCTTTTCAACTTTTGTTAATGAGTCATTTTCTAAACTGTGTATTTACTTGAAATTCTATATACCTCTTGGCCTTTGGTGCCAGTGTACTAAATATCAATGCGGATGTTAGGTGTAGGAGCAGAAAAGATTTGTAGTTACCCCAAGTGATAGCCTCAAAAGTGTTGAGGGGAGGGACACTTGGATGGCTCAGTCAGTTGAGCATCCAACTTCGGCTCAGGTCATGATCTCATGGTTCGTGGGTTACAGCCTTGCAATGGGCTCTGTGCTGACAGCTCAAAGCCTGGAGCCTGCTTCAGATTCTGTGTCTCCCTCTCTCTCTCTGTCCTACTCCCTGCTCACACACTCTCTCTCTCTCAAAAATAAATAAACATTTAAAAAAAAAAAAGTGTTTGGAGCAAACCAATCCCTAACCTTGACATTTTTGGAGGAGGGTGTACCTTTCTCATGTCTAGGAACATAAAAACCGTGATTGACCAAAGGTCCCCATGATTAGATTTTATGGTGTTTCCCATTATATTTTCACCACATTGCAGAAAAGACCCCATAAAAACGAGCTGGCTAAATATCACAGGGCTGGGGCAACTGGTTGTCTCTGTTGGTAGAGCATGGGACTCGATCTCAGGGTTGTAAGTTCGAGACCCATGTTGGGCATAGATATTACTTTTAAAAAATCACAGGTCTAATTCTTACCATCTATAGTCTCAAGTAATTATTGAGCTGTGATATTAGCTCCACATCAGTCATATCAACATGGCATGACAGAAATTACATGGGTTTTGGAGACAAACTTAGGCTTGAAACCTAGTACTTATACTTCTGAGCTATGGAGACTTGGACAAGTTACTGAACCTCTGATCTCACTTTTTTATCTATAAAATGCAAAAAAAAAAAAAATAGCATCTACCTCATAGAGTTTAAGGATTAAATGACATAATATGTGTTGTGCCCAGCAGAGCACCTGCCTCATAATAGGTTCTCAGGGAATGTGGATTCCATTGGTTTTCACTTCCCACTGAAATTTCTATATGCTTGAATGTGTGTTTCTAGGATAAACAGGAAGTTCAATATCCTTTGTCTCCTTCATTTGATGATCTCTCTTTATACAGAGGATGACATCTGTATCTGTGCAGGTTACTGGTCAGCCGTTTGAATGGCAAGAAGGACATCACCAGTCATACCAAGGAGCACTCTTATAAGCAGGGGTCTATGTAACAGGCCCTGGGTTCATTCTTCAATGAAACACGGTAAAAAAAAACAAGGGACTCTTTCATTGTGTTTTGAATGGCATCACCCATTAACTTTTCTCTTTTTTTCTACCGCAATAAGAAATAAGTTCAACTCCCTATAGCGTACACCTGAAACTCGTATTATACTATGTGTTAACTAACTGGAATCTGAATAAAAACTTTTAAAAAAAGAGGATAAGTTCATTAAGTTGAGTTTTCATACCATTTATAGCTGTAGTTAGACCAATGAGAGCAACTATCTTTTCTGGACATGCAATTACAGCATAAAGTGGAAGCCACCCACATGGTCTGTATCCAAAGAGAACATAGTTCCTCCGTTTCCCCACTGTGGTTCTGATAAGTACCACCTGTACTTCCGGCTCCTGAGTGATCGCATCTCACAAGGGCGTGGTCCAAAGATTTGCAGAACCCTCAGCTACCAATACTTTTGTATCATGCGTATGAGAAAGATCACCAGGAATAAAAATAACTCCTGAATTTTGACTTTTAGCCCTTATAGGTGGGGTTTGGAAAGTCTCTGCGACTGAAGGAACAGGAGGGAAGAAAGAGAGGAAAAGAGATCCTTTCTCTGCACAGAGACAACGTGAGGGGTCCCCGTGACAGAGGAGCCTTTAGCGGGTCTGGCAGTTTCCAGACTCCAGTCTGCTGAGGACCACCATGGAGGAAAGGCCTGATGGAGATGGAGCAGCCTGAGCCCAAACTCTAAACCAAAAGAACAAAGTTCGTTTCCAGAAAGCCCTGCACTTAGGAGAAACTGCTGGAAGCATCGTCCGAATTGTGCAGGGCATGGGTTACAGGGCCAAAGGAAAGAGAAAAAGGTCTAAATGAAAACAGGAAAGAGAGCAGAGGAGATGGGTCCAGAAAATCCAAAGGCATTCTCTCCCTAAGGTATTTATATCATGAGCATTTTAATTCACATGCATCTAAAAATCTTTGCAAAAAAACACTTTCACGGTTTTTCCAGAGGCTTAAAAAATTCCACATTTTTTCCATGTAAACAAGGAAGAGATTTATGTTTGCTTCCCCATCTACACTATGTATATAAAATCGCTTTTGGCACGAACAAAGAGCTAAGCACTGATTGTAATATATGTGTGTACATAGATTTCATGTGTAATTACTTGCCACTCATAGGAACTTTCTTATGACAATGATCCTGAGAAGAACTAAAGGTTACGTGGGAGCTCCTGACAACTAAGTTATGTGAAAAACTCTCGTACCACTTGTTGTCACACGTTCTTTATTTCCGGTGAGGATTGGACAAAGGAAAATAAGTTTTTAGGCAGAAATTCAGGGTGTGTCTCATCTATTCTTAATTAATACTCTCTGGTAACTTCTCTGGTGAAGTTGCCCGGCATCAGTTAGCCAACCTGTATCATTTTAACATCTGAACTTGCATCTTAAAACCAACTAGATAGTGCACATGTTTAAAGCAAGGCCAGTGCCTCTGGTTTTGTTCACCTTTGAAATTCCCAGGACCCTGCACATATAATGAACATTCCGTTACATTTGTTAGTGAGTTACAGAAGATTAAGATTGAGAAGATGGAACAGCTTCCTAAATTAAAACTTTTTCTAATTGGTTGATGACCTAAGTGAGGCCACATATCCTCATGTTGGAAACTATTAACCATTATATTGCCCTTGGAGTGGTTTAAGTAGCATGTGACTTGGATAGTCTCTGGATTATTCCTGTCCCTGTGTTCTGTGGGAAAACAACATAGGAGTTAAGTCTGGACATCTTATCTGGAGCCCTCCCTGGCCAACAGAATTAACTTTTGTTTGCTCTGAAGTCTAAGTAATGAAAACAATAGATCGAGAATCTAGATCTTTACGCCAGCTCTAGTTTCAGCAAACAAGTCAGTCTCTCCAATCTACCACCACCACGGCCACACCCTTTCTAATTTGGAGAAGGAAACATGAATTCTGCAGCATTTTTGCTCTTTAAGCAAACATTCTAAAATAAAACTGTTGAAACTTTTTTTTTTAATGTTTTATTCATTTCTGAGAGAGAGAGAGAGACAGCATGAACAGGGGAGGGTCAGAGAGAGAGGGAGATACAGAATCTGAAGCAGGCTCCAGGCTCTGAGCTGGCTGTCAGCACAGAACCCGACGCAGGGCTTGAACCCACAAACTGTGAGCTCATGACCTGAGCCAAAGTCAGATGCTTAACCGACTGAGCCACCCAGGCACCCCTCGAAACTTTTCTTATAAATGCATTGGCACATAAAACTCATTAACATCTATATCCAACTTAAAATATTATTACAAAAGCTGAACAGATATCCAGTATCCAACCCAGTGTCTCACAAACAGATGTTTCATGAAACATTACTGCTGTTGTTCATAGTTATCCACAAACAGGAGTTTACATGGTCAAATACATCCGGAAGATTCCGGGTTTAACGCAAAGTATAGGGTTTCTCAGAGGCTTTAATATGATGTAGTATTGTAATACCCCATGAAGGCGATCTACTGCACCTTGTTCCACACTTATTTGACCAAAGAATTCCTTTTTCTTGCACCTTCAAAAACTGCTCTGTAGAAACCAACTTGGAAATCCCTGGTTGTGGCAGACAATGTCATTGCCTACTTTAGGGGCTTTCCCTGCTTCCCCCTTGCTGTCAGAGTCTGATTTGTTCACTCTGTCCAGAATAGCCCTCTCCATGGGGGTTGGGCCCCTCCTTAGCTCCAGACGATGAATAGTGATTGCACCAAACGCAACCACTGGACTCATTCCCTTTGCTAAGCTGCTGGTTCAAGCGTGGGCATGTAAGGCAATTCTGGCCAATAAAATTTGAGGGGAAAGTTTCTGGAAGGGTTTTTAGGAGGATTTGTTTTAAGCTTTAAAAGATAACCAAGTCTATTTCTGGACTTCCAAATATGAGCTGTGGCAGCCATTTCAAGATCACCAAGGGAGCCAGCCTCAGAGGCCACACAGAAATAACATGGATCACAGAAAAGAGAATGGAAAGGTGACTTTGTATAGCCCTCTGGTCCCAAGATTATGGCTGAGAGATATCCAGGTCAACAATAATAATTTGAAAGTTGCCAAGGACTTATTTAAAGTGTTTTCAATTCTGACCAAGGATTCTAACATTTGGAAACAACTAAGAAAATATGAATATTTAAAATCACGTTTAGAAAAGAAAGAAAGATGGAAAGAGCCAGGATCCTTGAGAGCTGCAGTGAATCACTGATTTTACCAGACTTGGAACTGCCCTATCTCTGGAGTTCTCTTCCGGAACATTATAAATAGTCCTTATTTTAAAAATCAATTTCCTTTTTTTTCTTTAATATATACAGTCAAAATCATCCAGGTACGGTGTTCTAACTAATCAGAGCCTTAAATGCCATTGGCACATGTATAGAACATTCAAAGCCTTGTTTTTGGAAATGTGCATTGGTTTTTGTTTTGTTTTGTTTTGTTTTTTGTTTTTGGAAATGTTAATTGTTAAAAAGCAGTAGTTTATTACAAGCTGAGTGTCTACCACCATTATGACCAGGATCTGCAACCTTTATACTTAAAGGAATGACTCTGATATTGCTATTTTTAGTGTCTCTAAATTAGAAAAGGAAACATTTATTCCTTCACAGTGGGGATAGGCCAAGATGATAAACAATCATCAAAGCTGTTACAGCGAAATCCGTAACTAACCACCATCCCCAGAGCTAAAGGAAGCCGAGCGCACACCGCAGCCCTGCGGCTGCCCGCTGCCCGACGTGTTCTGCGGCACTGTCTGGGCCAAGACTGTTCTCCCCTTTGCCTTCGACAAGTTTGCATGGAGTTCTCCCTGTGTGCGAAACTGGGGCAGGCTCTCTCCCTTCCTCCAAGTGCCACGGCCCATCCCAGTCCTGCTGAAGTCTATCCCTGTGGCTCTCCAGTTACTCCAGCCTCCACTAAACAGCCTTTTCAAAGGATTCTTCCCAGATGTCCAGTCGGAACCATTTACTCTGGCATTTAATTGAAGCGCCCTACATTTTCTCTTATTAGTTTGTGTTTTGTCTAGGTCCGCTGTTGGATGAAAGGAGTGGAAGGAAGGTGGACGTGATAAAAGTATTGTCCAGGCCAGTGGTTCTCAGCTCTCTCTTGCCCAACAAACCCATTTTATAGGAAATACTTTTGTAAATGCCCCTTTATCTAGTGTGACATTCATAGATACAGCAACTGGCTTACACATTACCTTCAAAATACAGTTGGGCTTCGAGTAAAAAGTGGGGGTTAAGGGCACCAACCCCACCCAGTTGAAAATCCTGTATAACTTTTTTTTAAATGTTTATTTATTTTGGAGAGACAGAGCACAAGCAGGGGAGGGACAGAGAGAGAGGGAGACACAGAATTCGAAGCAGGCTCCAGGCTCTGAGCTGTCAGCACAGAGCCTGATGCGGGGCTCAAACCCACAAACTGCGAGATCATGACTTGAGCCAAAGTTGGACACTTAACTGACTGAGTCACCCAGATGTCCCAATAACTTTTGACACCCCGAAAACGTAACTAATAGCTTACTGTTGACAGGAAGCTTTGCTAATAACATACATAGTCAATTAACATACCCTGTATGTCACATGTATTATATACTGTATTCTTACAATTGAATAAACTACAGAAAAGAAAATGTTATTAAGAACGTAAGGAAGAGAAAATACATGTGCAGTTCTGTACCATATAAAAAAAAAAATCTGTGTATGAGGGGACCCATGAAGTTCAAAGCTGTGCTGTTCAAGGGTCAATCCTTTATGGATTCAATGCCCTTGCTGTGATATAAGAGAAGAAAAGGAAAAGAAACTTATGATAAGGTAATATGTATATCAATACGTAAAATGTTTGTCAGCAGTGCTGTAGAAGCCACAATGAACTACCGAGACAATGCACACTGATGCAGTGTGTGGTATTGGCAGCTCGAATGCCACAGGCCATGGCACTGTTCGTGATGGGACTTTCTGAGATGACAAATGATAAACAGTCTAAATGATAAAAAGGTACAACTTATCTTGATTTATGTGGTAGTCTTATTCCTAGCAATTCGGTGCCTGTTAAAACTCTGGAAAAAATACCTTTTGTTTATATATAAGCTAAGTTTGGTTCTCAGTTCAAATAATTATAAACAAAATTTTCACCTAATGACTGACTGAAAGGGCATTCAGAAGTCAGGTGAGTGCCTGGGTGGCTCAGACGGTCGAGGGTCGGACTCAATTTCAGCTTGGGTCACGATCTCATGGTTGATGAGATGGAGCCTCGTGTCAGGCTCTGCACTGTGCATGGAGCCTGCTTAAGATTCTCTCTCTCACTCTCTCTTTACCCTGCCCCTCTGCTTAAGATTCTCTCTCTCTCTCTCTCTCAAAAAAAAAAAAAATGTTGCAAGGGATGCAGGACATTCTTCATTGTGGGGCCCAGTCCTGCCCATTTTAGCATGCTCAGCAACTCTGGCCTTCAGCCACTACAGGCCAGCAGTACCCTCCAACCATTAGATTACCCCAGAAGTCCCTACAAATTTCTTTTTTTTTTATAATATTTTTATTTATTTCTAGGAGAGAGAGAGAGAAACAACATGAGCAGGGGGGGTCAGAGAGAGAGGGAGTCACAGACTGAAACAGGCTCCTGGCTCTGAGCTGGCAGTCAGCACAGAGCCCAACGCGGGGCTCGAACCCACGAACCGCGAGATCATGACCTAAGCGAAAGCCAGACGCTTAACCGACTAAGCCACCCAGGCGCCCCATTCCCCCCAGGTTTCTAACAAGACCTTTGGGGGAACTGATTCTAATGACATCCACTGAGCTACACCAAGGCCAGCAGGTGTGGGATTATTATTAGACAATCTAGAACCTGACCTTCAGCTTTAAAGGCCCTAAGAACCTGAGGTGAACTCCCAAATGTCAGTTCACTGGTTCACCCGTGTGGTTCTGAAGGGGATGCTGCAGATTAATCAAGGAAGGCAGCGAGGTAAGCTGGGGGTAGAGGATGATCTGCTTCACCATTGGCAGTTTTCATTTGTTTCATTTACCAAGTGAGTTCCCATCTATATTTCTGTGTGAGCAAAGGGTTTCTCAGTTTTAAGAAGTAAATGTTGTATATGTCTTGACAGTTGTGTCCAGATTGATATTTTCTGGGAGAGGACGGACGTGTTGACCTCCTCACTCCATCATGCCATAAGTGAATGTCCCATTTGGTTCTTCTTGGTAGTTTCTATGTTCTCTGTCAAGACTCTGTATATATTCAGTCTTTGTCATCATAGTTTCCATTAATTCTTTGAATATATTTACAATAAGTGCTTGGAAGTCTTTGTTTAATTCCTGGGCCCAAGCAGAGTCAATGAGTTCTGCTGGTTACTCAACTCGGAATGTCACATCTCAATATTCAATCAGTACATTCACTTCTTATGGTCAGAACGTCATGGAAGACCATGAGAAATCTGTGTCCAATGATAGAAACCTCTTGGGCTGTGGACTTGCTTATCAGCTCCTACTCTCTCTGGGTTTGGTACAGCTAAGCACACAGGATCCCAGGGTGAAAAAGAAGTATGAACTATGGCTGAGTGGCCCGGCTTAGAGGCCATGGGCTTCCAGAAGAACTGCAATGAAAGGCTTCAGCAAAGACAGTGTCCTTCAGCTGGTGTGTCATTCTCTTGCAGGCAACCCATGAGAGAGGGTATAGTGAGCCTGGACACAGAACTTGGGGAGCTAGACCATCAGAAGATTCTCTGGCTCTAAGCTCAAGCTGCTGATTAATAGTATCCATTTATATTCAAAACACCTGTGACACCAGGCGTGGAGGTTTTCCACACCAAAAAATTCTTCAGTTTCTCTATAGATGCCAACGGGGTATCAAATGTAATTCAATTCTGACACTAATTACCTGGATTTAGTGAAGATGCCACAGTTTAAGGGCTCATTTCCACAAGACTGCCCCAGTCAGAGTCAGTCATGTGTCTAGGCTGACTCTTAAACTTCTGCCTGACTAGTCATAAGGTAGGGATTCCTACAACCCCTCCTCACATTCAATAATCTGCTAGGAAACCCACTGAACTCAGAGAGTTTACTTACTACTACCAGTTTACTATAATGGATATAACTCAAGAAAGCCAAACGGAAATAATGCATAGGACAAGGTATTGTGGAGAGTGGGGGCCATGGAGCTGCCTTGCCCTTTCTGAACACACCACCCTCCCAAGTGTGTTCCACATTCTGAAAGTTCTCTCAACACCATTGTTCAGAGTTTTTATGGAGGCTCCATTATGTAGGCACAATTGATTAAATCAATAGCTGCTGGTGATTAGTTGGATTTCTCCTCTCCTTGGAGCTTGGGGAGTCAGGTTGATACCTGGCCTGTGTCTTTCTGCTGACCAGCTTCCCATCCTACAGCTACCTAAGAGCCTAGCCACAAGTCATCTCATTAGCATATGAAAAGACACTCTTAACCACTCTGAAGATTGCAAAGCTCTTCTTAGAAGCTTTTGTGGCAGGAACCAGAGGCTAAGACAAAATACGGTAATATTTTAAATGACAAATATTTTAAATATTTTAAAGACAAAATAGAAGATGCTTCTATTACCCCTATCATTCAGAAAATTACAAGGGGTATAGGAACTTTGTGGTAGGAACTGAGAAGAAAGACCAAATATGTATTTCTTATTACATCACAATATCACACAGGTATATTCATCTTGCAGTTGGCTGCCCTGGGAGGCTAGGTTATGGGCTAGAAATACACAGCTCCTCTGCCAAATTCCGGTCCCCCAACTGTGACTACGTCTCCTCCATCTTTATCGGTCTCAGCCTGTGCTTTTATGGCTGACCTACCCCTAGTTCCATCTGGTGCTAGCAGAACCTTCTGGAAACTACTTGTGAATATCTCCTCTTTGATCCAATGACAGTTTAACCCTCAGAGTAATATTACTTCTCTCATTTCCAGTTCCCAGAGGAGCTTACGTGAGCCTGCAGGTACAGGCAGCCCCCGCATCCAGATGATGAGTCCTGGAGGAGCACAACACAGCTTTGGGTCTGGTACACCTGGTCTCGGCTCCTCCTGACCGGAAGTGTGTGTGTTCCTGGGGGAGCTATTTCTCTCTAAGCCTGGTGTACTAAATTGTTAAATGAAGATCATAACACTTCACAGAGCTAACGTGATGATGAAATACAGTGAGGTATGGGTAGCATCTGGCTAAGATATTATTGACAAGTATTATTATCTTTTCCTGCCTCTTCATGGCAGGGGTCATATTTCCTGCGTAACGCCTATACTATCTAGCCTAGTATCTAGTTCCCAGCTGCTGTTCACTAAATACTTGTTAGGGGAATTACCTGCCACTGCTCTATTGTCCTGCATTTTTTGTTGGTGATTGTCACACGAGGCTCAGTGTAGTCTTAGGGCTTCTCAGGAGGTGCCCAAGGGCCCAGGGGCGTCAGGCAGGTGAGACTCGATAAAGGCTTCGGAAAGCGGAGGGAGAGAGCAGTTGGGCTCCATGCCCACCCTCACATTAGCTCTGCTGGTTTGTGTTTAATTAGTTTGGGAATGATATTTTCTTTTTTTAAAGATGGATTCTGGGATTTAAAGTTTGAAAATAATGACCTTATGCTTTGAAAAGCTTAGAGGAGGAATTAAATTTTATGAGTGACACAGATGTTTACACCTTCAGTTCCAAAACATTAGCCACTGTAAATTAAATAAAGAATTCAATTCAGTTCCTCAGTTTCACTAGGCATATTTCAAATACTCAGTGGCCACACGTGGCTAGTGGCTACCATTTTGGACGGTACAAATATGAACATTTCCATCATTGCAGAAAGTTCTGTAAGACAGCATTGATCTATAACTTATATTATTTAAATCATAGGATTTAATTGATACTGGCTGTGTACTCTGTGCTATAATATGTTTATAAACCTAAAGGGAAAGTTGAGTTGCCCATAGATGTAGGTTTGAGTCCTGCTATTTAAAAAAAAAATGTTTTTTTAATGTTTATTTTTGAGAGAGAGAGAGAAAGCATGAGCAGGGGAGGGGCAGAGAGAGAGGGAGACACAGAATCTGAAGCAGGCTCCAGTGCGGGACTCGAAACCAGGAACCATGAGATAGTGACCTGAGCCAAAGTTGGCTGCTTAACCGAGGGAGCCACCCAGGTGGCCTGGTTTGGGTCCTGCTATTAACTTGCCATGTGGCCTACTGTTCTGGCTTCCTGTTCCCTCATCTGTACCAAGGAGGTGCAGGCCGTATTGGAAGCTTCTATCTATTTTATCTCCAAGGGTCCCTTTGTTACTTTGTTCCCTTGGACCCACACCCATATTTAAAATAAACTGCTTTATTAGGTAATAATTGGCTTACTCTCCCACTTTTGTTAACTGGCCCTATTTATATCTACCAACAAAAGCTTCTGATCAGCCTTAAGATTACCAGAATCCTTATATTGAGTTGAAGTAATTCCAGCCCAAATCTTAGAAATGAGACATTGTGTTTAGCTTTGCATTGTCTCTGGTAATTGTACAATGTTCATGTAGCGATTTTTAAATGTTGGAAGTTTCTTGTCAATTGCCCTTCCCTGTCCCTGACCCTACTTTCTCCAACTCCTAAAGTTTAAGGGGTCCAAGTTAGGAGTCTCTTAACTACAGGATCATCTAAAACTTCTTGAGTTTTTAAATGAATTCTAGGTCAAAGTAGATAATGACCCCCAAAGTTCAATTCGGGAATTCAGAAAATCAACTAAAAGAAGCCAAGTTATCAAATGTACAAATGAAATGGAAAATCTCGAATGGACTTTTCAGTATAGAAAACAGAATGGACAGTGTGATTGTATTTTTAAATTATTTCAGGGGGGCGGGGCTTCTGGCGATGGCAGAGTGAAAAGGTTGACAAATTCTCACCCTCCAAAATAAAATATAAAACTGAGCAAAATGATAAAACAAAACACTTTCAGGACTTGGGAAATCAAGGAAAGGGAAAGAACAAATTGAGAAGCAGTTAGTCCTAAAAATTTGCTAAAATTTTATGTTAAAATGATGAGAGCCTGTGGCTTTTATGGCTGGAGCCACTCCCTTGCCTGTGCCCCCAGCACCCGCACAATTCCGGCTGTGAAAACCAGCAGCATCACTGTCAGAGGGGAGTGGACTGGATTTGGAACGAAAGGTGAGAACCCACACCCAGCAGTGTTGTCAGTAAAAGCAGCAAACACAGTAGGATTTAAAAAGGAAATTGTACAGTACTGCTAGCCTGAGACTGCAGTCCTGGCTGGAGTGAATGGCTGACCAGCCAGAAATTTAATGGAGAAACTCTAGAAATAAACGAGCCATAAAAAGCTATATAAGCTCTTCACACACTCCGAGTTGACCAGAAAACTATGCATATGTACAAGGGAGAGCCGAGAGAGTCTCGAAGAAAGTGCAAGTCCGGCTGACTTGAAAACGGATGGAATTTTGAATTCCTCCATCCACACAAATCCATCAGCAGAGGGTGGATCTTATAAGCTTAAGATGTTGGAGTATAATCTCTGCCCAATCATCAGCTGACCATAAACTATGCAGACACAGGGACAAATGCTTAGGGAGCCAGGATAAAAGTTAAAACGTAAGAATTACAAACCAAAAATCTGAGCAGAAACATCCATGACCACACACTACAGGAGATACAGATTCTGCAGATTAAGTCTAGGCAAGTTAAGAAAAACAAAGTAACCACCTCAGAAAAAGAAATCAGAGTCCAGAGTTGCTACAGTGTATTTTCTAAAATGTCAAATTTTCAAGAATAATTGTGAAGCCTGAGAAGAAACAGGAAATCTAATTCATACTCAAAAAAATACATATATGGAACCCATACTCAAGGAAAAAAAACAAACAAAACAATACAAACCCTCTCTGAGTCGGCCTAGAAATTAGATTTAGCGGAAAAAAATTCAAAACAGCTATTATAAATATATTTAAAGAAACATAAGTGTGGTCTAAAGGAAACCATTCTTAAGAATTAAAGAACAGTTTAGTGACAGTGACTTCACAAATACAGAATCTCAACAAAGAAGTAAACATTATAAAAAAGAACTTAATGGGAATTTTTGAATTGAAATATAAAATAACAGAAATTTAAAAACCTACTAGAAGAGGTCAGAGAAGAAAAACTCAGTGAACTTGAATAGAGGTCATGAGAAGTTATTCAATCTGAGGAACAGAGAGGAAAAATAGTAAAGAAAAATAAACAGAGCCCTAGAGACTGGTGAGATAACACCAAACATCCCAATACACATGGAATTGGTGTCCCAGACGGCTAAAAGAGAAAGTGGCAGAAAAATATTTCATGACATAATGGCTGAAAAATTCTCAAATTTGATGAAAACAGTCATCTACAAACCCAGGAGCCTAACAAACTTCAAGTAGAAGAAATAAAAAGAGATTCACACCTAGACATAGTCAAACTATACGAAGCCAAACACCAGAGAAAATCTTGAAACCAGTGAGAGAAAGTGTCTCATCATGTGCAAGGGAACAACATGATTAATGGTCAACTTTTTGTCAGAAACCATGGAGGCCAAAATTAGATATCCAGATTGCCCAAGGAAAAAAGAAAAACTCTCAACCAAGAATTTTATATCTAGCAAAACTATCCTTTAACAATGAAAACGAAATAAAGACATTCCCTGATAAAGGTTGAGAGAATTTTATGGCTGGCTGACAAGCTTTATAAAAAAATGCTAAAGGAAGTTCTTCAGGCTGAAAGGAAATGACATCAGATGGTAACTTGAGTCCAAAGAAGAAAAGAAGCTTTTTTACAAGAGTAGTGCCAAAAGCAAAGAAAGAAGCTCCTGTCCCTGCTTCAAAGCCAAAGTAAAGACTTTGAAGGCCAAAAAAGTGGTGTTGAAAGGTGTCCACAGCCACACACAAAAAGATCCACGTATCACCTGCTTTCTAATGTCTCAAGACACTGCAGCTGCAAAGGCATCCCGAATATCTTTGGAAGAGTGCCCCGGGAAAAATAAGCTTGACTACTATGCCATCATCAAGTACCTCTGATCACTGAGTAGACTATGAAGACAATAGAAGACAACAACACACTTGTGTTCATTGTCAAAGCCAACAAGCGCCAGATCAATCAGGCTGTGAAGAAGTTCTATGACACTGACATGGCCAGGGTCAACACCCTAATCAGGCTGATGGACAGAAGAAGGCATATGTTTGGTTCCTGACCATGATGCTTTGAATGTTGCCAACAAAATTGAGATCATTTAGACTGAGTCCAGCTGGCTAATTCTTTTTTTTTTTTTTTTAATTTTTAAATGTTTTTTAAAATTTATTTCTGAGAGAGAGAGAGAGAGAGAGAGAGAGACAGCATGAGCAGGGGAGGGTCAGAGAGAGAAGGAGACACAGAATCCGAAGTAGGTTCTAGGCTCTGAGGTAGCTGTCAGCACAGAGCCTGACGTGGGGCTTGAACCCATGAACCGTGAGATCATGATCTGAGCCGAAGTCAGATGCTTAACTGATTGAGCCACCCAGGTGCCCTGAGCTGGCTAATTCTAACTGTAAAGTTTCTAACATTAAAAGAAGAAGGAGAAGGAGAAGGAGAAGGAGAAGGAGAAGAAGAAAGAAAAAATGAAGAACATAGGAAATGGTAAACATGTGGATGAATATAAAGGACTGTATAAATATATTTTTTCTTCTCTTAATTTCTTTAAAAATCAAAATGTTCTGTAAAGCTATGATATAACACTTTTTAAGCTTATAACACACACATATATAGTATATAAACAAAAATAGCATAAAGGAAGATGGGAATGGAGTTATATTGGAGCAAATTTGCTATATTTTCCTGGAACCAAGTCAGTATTAACTTGAACCAATGTGATAAGGTAAGATTTTAATCCCTAGAGCAATAATTAATAAGTTTCAAAAATAATTTTAAACTCATCAACAGAATAAAGATGTTACACTTAAAATATTTGTTTAACGCAAAAGAAAACAAAAAAAGAGCAACAGAAGAACATGAAAACCTGCAACATATATAGGAATTAAATAGCAAAATGATGGACATAATCTAATCATATCAATAAGCACATTATATCACATTACTAATCATTCAATGAAAAGGCAAAAATTCTCACACTGGATATAAAATAAAATTCAATAATGTGCTATCTATAAGAGACAAACTTTAGATTCAAAGATAAAAATAGATGGACACTAAAAGGATGGAAAAATATTTGCCATGTAAACAGTAACCATGAGAGAGATGGAATGGCTATGTTAATATCAAACAGACTTTAAAACAAGCTATATATTAGAGACAAAGGGAGATATTTCACAATGCTAAAAATCTCAATAATTGTGGAAGATATAATAATAATGTGTATACATACCTAACAAACAGAGCCCCAAATGTATGAAGCAAAAATTGACAGAATTGAAGGAAGAAATTGACAATTCTACAACTATTATTAGAGATTCCAACACCCACCTTTTGGTAATTGAGAGAATAACTGGACAAAAAATGAATAAGTGTAGAGAAGACTCAAAAACTCTAACAGCAGCAGAATACACATCCTTTTATTGTTTTTTACTTTTTTAAAGATTTTTTTTTAATTTTTAAAAAATGTTTTATTTATTTCTAGGAGAGAGAGAGAGCATGAGCAGGGGAGGGTCAGAGAGAGAGGGAGTCACAGACTGAAGGAGGCTCCAGGCTCTGAGCTGGCAGTCAGCACAAAGCCCAACGCTGGGCTCGAACCCACGAACCGTGAGATCATGATTTAAGCAAAAGTCGGATGCTTAACCGACTAAGCCACCCAGGTGCCCCTACTTTTTTAAAGATTTTATTTTTAAGTACTCTCTACACCCAACATGGGGCTTGAACTAATAACCCTGAGATCAAGAGTCACATGCTCTACTGACTGAGCCGGCTAGGCACCCCAGAAGACATGTCCTTTTAAAGTACACATGAACTATTCTTCAGGACAGATCATATACTAGGACATAAGACAGAGCTAAATAAATTTAAATTTAAATAAATTTAAAATGACTGAAATTATTCAAAAGATGTTCTCTGACCATAATAGAGCTAAAGATCATTAACAGTAAGAAACTTGGGAAATCTCCATATATTTGGGTGTCAAACAATGCATTTCTAAATAACCAAGAAACAAAAGAAGAAATCAAGAAAGAAATTTCAAAGCATAATGAACTTAAGTAAACAAAACACAACATATCAATATTTATGAGCTGCAGTTAAAGCAGTGGTTGGGAGGAATTCATAACCAAATACTTATATTAAAAAGAAATATTACAAGTCAGTTACCTCAACATTCACCTTAAGAAATTATAAAAGAAGAAGATATGAGGGGTGCCTGGGTGACTCAGTCAGTTAAGCATCTGACTTCAGCTCAGGTTATGATCTCATACTTGGTGGGTTCGAGTCCCGCATAGGACTCTGTTGACAGCTCAGAGCCTGGAGCCTACTTTTGATTCTGTGTGTGTGTATGTATGTGTGTGTGTGTGTGTGTGTGTGTGTGTCTGTCCCTCCCCCATTCACACTCTGTCTCTCTCAAAAATAAATAAACATTCAAAAAAAAAGAACATATGAAACCTTAAGTAAGCAGAAGAAAGGAGATAATAAAGATCAATGTAGAAAACAATAAAATAAAAAACAGAAAATCAATTCAATTAAACCAAACTATGTACTTTGCCAAGATTTTTTTTTTGAAAGATAAAGGGTTAGTATCCAAAATCTATAAAGAACTTATTAAACTCAACACCCAAAAAGCAAACAACCCAGTTAAGAAATGGGCAGAAGACATGAACTGACACTTTTCCAAAGAAGACAGACATCCAGATGGATAACAGACACATGAAAACACACTCAACATCATTCATTATCAGGGAAATACAAATCAAAACCATGATGAGATATCACCTTACACCTGTCAGAATGGCTAAAATTAACAACACAATAACCAACAGATATTCACAAGGGTGTAGAAAAAGGGGAACCCTCTTGCACTGTTGGTGAGAATGCACGCTGGTGCAGCCACTCTGAAGAGCAGTATGTGGTTCCTCAGAAAACTAGAAATAGAGCTATTCTATGATCCAACAAATATAAAAATACTGATTCAAAGGGGCACATGCACCCCACTATTTATAGCAACACTATCAACTATAGCCAAATTATGAAAAGAGCCCAAATGTCCATCAGCTGATTAATAAAGATATTTTATATATATAATGGAATATTACTCAGCCATCAAAAAGAGCGAAATCTTGCCATTTGCAGTGATGTGGATGAAGCTAGAATGTATTATGCTAAGTGAAATAATCAGAGAAAGTCAAATACCACATGATTTTCCTCGTATGTGGAATTTAAGAAACAAAACAGATGAGCAGATAGGAAGGAGGGGGGAAGAGGAGAGAGGGAAACAGACCACACAAGACTCTTAACAATAGAGAACAAACTGAGGGTTGATGGAGGGAGATGGGTGGAAGATGGGCTAGATGAGTGAAAGGTATTAGAAAGGGTACTTCAGGGGCATCTGGGTGGCTCAGTCTGTTAAGTGCCAACTTTAGCTCAGGTCGTGATCTCACAGTTCATGAACTCAAGCCCCAGATCAGGCTCTGTGCTGACAACTCAGAGCCTGGAGCCTGCTTCAGATTCTGTGTCTTCCTCTCTTTCTGCCCCTCCCCCACTTATGCTCTGTGTGTCTCTCTCTCTCAAAAATAATATACATTTAAAAAGGGGGGGCACTTGTGATGAGCACTGGGTGTTGCACGCAAGTGATGAATCACTGAATTCTACTTCTGAAACCAGTATTGTACTGTATGTTAACTAAACTTTAAATTAAAAAGAAAGATAAACTTTTAGCTAGAATGAAGAATTTAAAAATGAGAGAAAACACAAATTATCAAAATCATGAGAGAAAGAGGGGGTGTCACTCCCAATCTGATAAGATAAAAGTATTTTTTATTTTAAAGATTTTAAAAATTTTTTAAAGTTTATTTATTTTAAGTAATCTCTACACTCGATGAGGGGCTTGAACTCACAACCCTCCAATTAAGAGTTGCATGCTCTACCAACTGAGGCAACCAGGTGCCCCTAATAAAACAAAAGGGTTTTATAGAAATATCATGAAAGACACAAGTTACCAAAACTGACTCAAGAAGAAATAGAAATTGTGTAATAAGTCTATAACAAGTAAAGTAATTGAATTTATTGTTACAAACTTTCAATAAAATAAATTCTAGGTCTAAATGTTTACACTGGCAAATTCTACTAATATTTGAGGAAGAAATAATACCAATTCTATACAATCTTTTCCAGAATACAGAAGGGAAGGAAACACAATTCAAACTCAATTAGGGAAAAATTTCCCTGATACCAAAACCAGACAAAGATATCACAAAAAATAAAACTATAGACCCAAATTCCTCATGAACATACAAGCAAAAATCCTTAACACAACATTAGCAAATCATATCCAGCAATATAAATAAAAAGAGAATCCGCCAGGACCTAGACATGTTTGTTTTGGTAATCCTAATTATGACTAATGATTGTCTATGGATCCTGGGAGTATGGGCAGTTTGTTTTCTTCTAAATCCCCCCCCACACACACACTTTTTTAGTTTATTTATTTATTTTGAGAGAGAGGGGGCAGGGCAGAGAGAGAGAATCCCAAGCCAGCTCTGCACTGTCAGTTCAGAGCCCAGCTCGGGGCTCAGCCTCATGAACTGTGAGATCGTAACCTGAGCCAAAATTGAGAGATGGATGCTTAACTGAACTGAACCATCCAGGCACCCCTGTAAATTTCCAATAATGAACTTGGCTTGCTTCTTCAACAAGAATTTAAATATTATTATTTAAAAGACATACAGAAAATGTCTTACAGTATTTTCTGGAGTAAATAGGGAGTGGGAGAAATAGTGATTTGGATGAAAGATTCACAAAGACAAAACATTTCTCACTTTCTACAAGTAAAAGATCAATGAAAGCATGGGACAAAAAAACAAAAAAGGAAATAGTAAATGTGACAGGATGCCCACCTCCCCCCTTTCCTGCAAATAAGCAGGGATCAGGCAGAGAGTCCTCAGTGAAAACCAGGGGCTTCTCAGCCCCCCCCAGCTCTTCAGTTTCTCTGCACGATGGGGACATTTGCACATGCACATAAATCAAGTTTCTTAATTTTCATGGCACCTATTTCTTCCTTGAAGGAAATACGATGATGAGATCTTCAAAGTGGCAGTTTTTAAAGAATGGCACGACCCTTGCAGGAAAGAGTAAGTCCTAGGCATAAATTCATTCTCTGTTCTTACCTGGGACATTGAACATTATTATAAACAAACAGTTGCTCTTGCACCAAAACTCGAATGTAGTTATTGTGCATTTGAGAAGGGTAGTGCCTGATGGGGAGAGGCCAGAACTGAAAGCACTGGTAGCGATTTTTAAATTTTACTTTATTTAATATCTTTTTTCTTAAATAGTTTATTGTCAAGTTGGTTTCCATATAACACCCAGTGCTCATCCCAACAAGTGCCCTCCCCCTCCCCCATCAGCCCTCAGTTTGTTCCCAGCATTCAAGAGTCTCTCATGGTTTGCCTCCCTCCCTCTCCCCCACTATTTCCCCCCTTTTCTCCCCCATGATCCTCCGTTAAGTTCCTCCTAATCCACCTACACGTGCAAACATATGGTATCTGTCCTTCTCTGCCTGACTTATTTCACTCAGCACAACACCCTCAGGTTCCATCCATGTTGCTACACATGGCCAGATTTCATTCTTTCTCATTGCTATGTAGTATTCCATGGTATAGATAAACCACATCTTCTTGATCCATTCATCCGTTGATAGACCCTTAGGCTCTGTCCATGTTTTGGCTATTGTTGAGAGTGCTGCTATGAACATTGGGGTACATGTGCGCCTATGCATCAGCACTTCTGTATCCCTTGGGTAAATTCCTAGCAGTGCTACTGATGGGTCATAGGGGAGTTCTATTGTTCATTTTTTGAGGAATCTCCACACTGTTTTTCAGAGGGGCTGTACCAGTTTACATTCCCACCAACAGTGCAGGAGGGTGCCCGTTTCTCCACATCCTCGCCAGCATCTAGAGTTCTCTGATTTGCTCATTTTAGCCACTCTGACTGGCTGAGGTGGTATCTCAGTGTGGTTTTGATTTGTATTTCCCTGATGAGGAGGGACGCTGAGTATCGTTTCTTGTGTCTGTTGGCCATCTGGATGTCCTTTTTGGAGAAGTGTCTGTTCATGTGTTCTGCCCATTTCTTCACTGGGTTGTTTGTTTTTCGGGTGTGGAGTTTGGTGAGTTCCTTATAGATATTGGATACTAGCCCTTTATCTGATATGTCATTTGCAACTATCTTTTCCCATTCCATCAGTTGTCTATTAGTTTTATTGATTACTTTAATATCTTATTTTATGTTTTGTTTTGCAGTTTGGAGAAGGAAATCATGGTTGATAACTAGAAGAGTTTCTCCCTTACCAATCTCCTACCTTCCCTGAAGCTCTGGTAACATGACTTTGGCCTAGAGTGGGCTTGTTTGGAGACTAAATCCTGAGTCCGTGGAGACAGACCCATGGAGCTGGTGCTGATGCTGAGAGCAGCAGGGTGCCCGCCTGGGTGTGCCAGGGCCTGCGATATATGGGGTTCCTCTCTCCCCAGGCCCCAAATTCCTTTACCAAAAATGCATTTACTTACGTGTCTAGCATGCTACTAACTGTTGAAGAGGTCAACCCCGCGCCAGTGTTGAAACTAACATGCAAAGGATACAGAGCCGTTTCAGAGAACCAACTGCTGAGGTCGGGGTGCACACTTGGAAGCCATCTCTCCACCAGACCCGAGCTCTGTCTCTGAATTCTCATCAAAGAACAGCCCCGGGTCCCTGGGCTCTGGGCTAAATAACAAATACCTGAGAATTCCATAATGCAACATGGCTTACTTCATGCAAAAATTAGTTACCAAGTGGCCGCTCTCATTCAAGGCACCCAACAAACAAAATGCAAGCATCAGCACATGCACAGCATATCCCTTACTGAAAGCGAGGAGGTGCCAGGCCTGGATGACTGGGAGGAGCAGTAATAGGAAGACTGCCCTGCCGGATCGGAGCTTCTGGGGACACGGTGGGAGGCTGGAGGGCAGCTGATGGAGAAGAGGCCATGAGCCAGAAGTTGAGAGTGAGAACAGTCCCTTCACAGAATGAGACTCAGATGTAAGAGAGGCCTGAGGCTGGGGGACGGTATGCCAGGCTCCTACAGAAGCCTGGGACATGCAGGGGAGACCCAGACCTCAAGGAGGCTGCAGAGGCCCACCAAGGGGATGGCCTGGGGTCGCGGGTGTGCCTGTGTGTCAACAGTTTCCCCTGAGGTTATGATGATGAGGTCCTGACTCCCTTGAGGCAGCCCATGCCTCTCTCTGTCCTTTCCTGCAAACCCTAAATAGCACCTCCACTCTGCTTCACCTCAGAAACTGCTCTGCTTGCATTTGGCCGTGGCCGGGACACACGGGAGGAATTTGACCTTAGGCTTGAAGGTCAAGCCTTTCTATTCCCACCTGTGATGCACAGCACCAGAATCACTGACAGGCCACCCACTGGTCTGTGGCTTTCCTCTTCTCCCTGTGTCCCTGGTCCTGCACATGTGGCTGTCTTCTGGGCTCTATAAGCTCTTGTTGCTTGACTTGGCATCTGGGCCTCACTCATTGGGCATCTGCCCAAAATTTTATTGAAAGGCAGTCATGTGGTGGTTAAGCAGGTAGGCTTTTGGCCAGACTGCCATTCACGGTGCAATCGTGGGCAAATTACTCAAGCACTTTCTGCCTTAGTTTTCCTCTATGTAAAGGGGGATAATAATACAGCCTGTTTTCATGCGGTTGTTGTAGGAATTGGAAGAGTTAAACACATATTGAGCCTGGCATTTGGCCCAAAGGTTGCCTCTTGCTCATTTCTTTAGTCATTCAACACGTTTGTATCGTGCATCCACTTGCCATGAGCTATGTTAGGTGATGGAGACACAATCGTGAGTGCAGAGAAGCACTGTCCTTGCCCTCAGGAAGCTTGCTTGCAGTCTCAATGAAGTGTTCTTAGACTTTAGTCAAGTAATTATGCTGTATTTATTTGTAATTGTTGCAAACATTTTTGTGTAATACTATTGCACATGTAATTAATGAGAAACCATGCTGCAATCTTTATACTAAGAGAGTATAATAAGGAATATCACCCGGGCTGCGGTGAAATGTCTGAGGAAGGGTGACAGCCATTACAATTTTTTGCTTCCACTTTCTCTCTTGGCATCTTGAGATAATTATGGCCACCCTTGGACTGTGTGATTCATGAAAAAGAGCCAGTTCACTTCCTGAGCTAAATCAGTGTCCAGTGGCTAAAGCAGGATGTTGTATATACATCTGCCTCCATGCAGTGTGTGGGGAAAGCACCACTGAGATCTTCATGTCTCTTCCACCAGCTATGGGACATGGGATGCAGTGTCAGATTTGCCTGGCCCTCAAACAATCAGCCCTGGGGCTGAATAACCACCATAAACCCTATTCCCAGAGGTCTGTGTGAGCCCTGGCACCCGAGAAGACCCCTGACTTCCGCCTCCAGCAGGGTGAGCCTCATTGGATGGGTCTTGTCTAATTGCAGAGAGTAGCTCGGACATTTTCAGAGCCAAACTGACAAATTATGACAGAGGTTCGAGACTGTAAAAATCCAATGACTACATTAGACATACTTAAAGCTGTTCAGACTCAAATCTCAAAGATTTGGCTTGATATCTTTGGGAGAATGCATAAGGAAGTGGTAACTGCTCACATGTGGAGACTGGGATGAAATAAGATTAATTTTTCATTGTATCCTTTCATACTTTTAAAATTTTGTACCATGTACCTATATAAAAATATATCATTTATGGGGCGCCTCGGTGTCTCAGTCAGGTTAAGTGTCTGATTCTTGATTTTGGCTCAGACTATGATCTCATGCGTTGTGGGATCAAGCCCTGTGTCCAGTTCTGTGCTGACAGTGTGGAGCTTGGGATTCTCTCTCTCCCTCTCTCTCCGCCCTTCCCCTGCTTGCACATGTTCTCTCTCTCAAAATAAATAAACTTAATATATATATATATAATTTATGATTAAAATTAAGGAAATGGTGAGACTTAGAACATTTTTAAAAGCTACATAGTATGAGGTAAAATATAAGACGTGATGGAGATTTTTTTGTTTTTCACAAAGCTATGGTCTTTGTCCTTTGGTAACTTTAATGAAGCAAGTGACTAAAGCAGAACATGTAGGAATTAATTTTTTTTTTAATGTTTTATTTATTTCTAGGAGAGAGAGAGAGACAGCGTGAGCAGGGGAGGGTCAGAGAGAGAGGGAGTCACAGACTGAAGCAGGCTCCAGGCTCTGAGCTGGCAGTCAGCACAGAGCCCGACGCGGGGCTCGAACCCACGAACCGCGAGATCATGACCTAAGCGAAAGTCGGCCGCTTAACCGACTAAGCCACCCAGGTGCCCCAGGAATTAATTTTTATTCTTTCATCTACCATGTGCCAGGCACTGTTCTAGACACTGGGTATAGAATGGTGAACAAAATGGAACTCCCCCCCATCTCCCAAATTTCCTTTCCTCAAAGAGTTTATTTTTTACTTTTTAAGAGTTTTTAAAAACGTTTTCTTCATTTTATTTATTTTGAGAGAGAGAAAATGAGTGGGGAAGGAGCAGAGAGAGAGTCGCAAGCAGGCTCTGTGCTATCAGCACATGGAGCTTAATGTGGGCCTCAATCTCATGACATGTGAGACCATGACCTGAGTCCAAACCAAGAACTTAACTGACTGAGCCACCCAGGTGCTCCCTTTCCTCAAGGAGTTTAAATTTGAGAGGACCTAAGTTCTAGTCCTTTCTATGTTACAAATTAGCTGGGAGACCTTAGAATCTTTAGCTTTATATACTCCCAGCTTTAAAATACAGACTCTAGGGGCACCTGGGTGGCTCAGTCAGTTAAGTGGCCGACAGCTCAGAGCCTGGAGCCTCCTTCAGATTCTGTGTCTTCTTCTCTCTCTGCTCCTCCCCAATTTGTACTCTGTCTCTCTCAAAAATAAACAAATGTTAAAAAAAAACAATGCACAAGATCTTTAAACTCTAAAGTACAAGATCTTAAAGCTGCTTTAACCACCTATTCTGACTCTAAGACATCAGTAGTACATAGTAGCACAGGCTAGGCACTGTATTCATTCTCTATGGTTTTGTAGCGGATTACAACTAATTTGGTGCCTTACCACAACAGATTTATGTTCTTACAGTCTGGAGATCAGAAGTCTGAAATGGGACCTCACTGGGCTAAAATCAATCAGTTGGCAGGTCTGTGTTCCTTTCTGGGATGTTTTCTGGGAGATGTTTTCTTGCCTCTTCCTGTGTCAAGGGGCCATCCACATTTCTTGGCTGGTGGCCCCTTTCCTCCATCTTCAAACTCAGCAGCAGTAGGTCAAGTTCTTCTCACTCTGCGTCATTCTGACCTCCTCTTCTTCCTCCCTCTTCCACACTGAAGGACCCTTGTAGTTATATGGGGTCCACCAGATAACCCAGAAAAGTCTCCCCATTTTAAGGTCAGCTGATGGGCAATCTTAATTCTATCTGTAATCTTAATTCCATTTTCCCAATTAACAGAATATATTCACAGATGCTGCAGCTTAGGTCATGGGCATCACTGGTGGGGGCCATTATTCAGCCTACTATAGATGTTTAACAAAAATACCAACCAGCACTTCTCTGACTTTTGAATTTCATAAACTGTTTAGACAGATACGCTGTCTTGAGTATCTATTTCTGTGCACTAAATCATTCCCAAACTTAGTGGTTTAAGGCAACAAAAATCATTTCTTTCCCTCACAAACCTGCAATTTGGGCAGCGTTGGTGGAATTCATCTCTTGATCCATGTAGTATCCATTGGGTAGCGGCACTTGAGCTGAAGGTAATGAATGGAAGCCATTCCAAAATGGCTTACTCAGTGACTGAGCAGTTGGTGCTGGTTATCAATTAGGAGCTTATCCAGTGTACAGGCCAGGGCCTTGCCTCCCTCCTATATGGGCCTCTCCTCATGGCTCCTTGGGCATTCTAAGAGCATGGCAGCTCTTAGAATGGGATCCAAGAGTAAGTGTTCCCCAGGTCTTAGGAGGAAGCCAAAATGCTTTCTATGACCTAGTTTCAGAAGTTCTAGACTATCGGGGTTCCTGGGTAGCTCAGTCAGTTGAGTATCCGACTTCAGTTCAGGTCATGATCTCGCAGTTCATGAGTTCGAACCCCATGTTGGGCTGTGTGCTGACAGCTCAGAGCCTGGAGCTTGCTTCAAAGTCTGTGTCTCCCTCTCTCCCTGCCCCTCTCCTGCTCATGGTCTATCCCTCTCTCAAAAATAAACACTAAAGAAAAATTAAAAAAAAGAAGTTCTAGACTGTTATGTCCACTATATTTTATTAGCCATGTAGGTCAACAAGCCCAGCCCAGATTCAAGGGGAGAACAATTAGATATACCTCTCAGTGAGAGAAGTGCCAAAGAATTTGTGATCATCTTCAGGCTACTACACACACCAACAAAAATAAACTCACAGACAAAAGGGAAGACTAACATAGTATTGCCATATTTTATTTCGATGAAGAGGAATATTAAACAGCAAAGCCCAAAAATGTTATCATCTATTATATTATCCCATCTGTTTCTTAAAAGTAAGTCCTTTTTTTTCCTACCAAAAAAGTAGAAAGGACATAGTCCCAGAACAAACAGTAGTTCTCCAAAATTGAACAAATGTAGCTTCACTAAAAAGACACTATGCTTGGGGCGCCTGGGTGGCTTAGTCGGTTAAGTGTCCGACTTTCGCTTAGGTCATGATCTCACGGTTGTGGGTTCGAGCCCCACGTCAGGCTCTGTGCTGACTGCCAGTTCAGAGCCTGGAGCCTGTTTCAGAGTCTGTGTCTCCCTTCCTCTCTGACCCTCCCCTGCTCACGCTGTCTCTCTCTCTCTCTCTCTCTCCCCTAGAAATAAATAAAATATTAAAAAAAAAAAAAGACACTATGCTATCCTTGCTTTCCTCATTTCAAGTCAGGTTAAGAAAACTCGGGTATGGGGGCACCTGGATGACTCAGTCAGTTAAGCATCCGACTTTGGCTCAGGTCATGATCTCACGGTTCGTGGGTTCGAGCCCCGCATCGGGCTCTGTGCTGACAGCTCAGAGCCTGGAGCCTGTTTCAGATTCTGTGTCTCCGTCTCTCTCTGACCCTCCCCTGCTCATGCTTTCTCTCTCTCTCAGAAATAAATAAAACATTAAAAAAAAATTAAAGGAAACTCGGGTATGGAGAAGGGCATCCAGACAGCCCACCAGGCATTAGGCATGAATGGCTCTGTGGATCAGAGCAGCAGTCCAGTGCCCCCCTTTGGCCTGGTTTGCAGCTGGACTATCCACTGGGGGTCACCACCCTACTTGGTTCCGGCCAGAGAGCTGCCGGTGGGTTCCTAGGCAGAAGGATCTGCCTGTTGTCTAGGGTTCGGTTGGCGTGGCAATGTTGGGGCTTTTTTTCTGGCAGCCTCACGCTCTCTGGCCACAGCTTGAACTTCTTTCAGCGTGGCTTGTGCTTTGTGGGCCGGGCTATTCCAACCCTGCAGGCCTAGGCAAGGCACTGATACAACTGGCCTGGGGCGATGTGAAGCTCGCCCAAGACCATCGCTGTCACCACGTCTGAGCTTATCAGAATCCCTGGGGGGGGGGGGGGGCTTTCCAGTGCCAGCTTCCACCCACCTTACGGTTTTGGCACTTCCTGGGTACTGTGGGGCCTCCCGTCCCACAATGGAAATGTTTTTGCTAGATCAACAGGGAACCTTTGCTTGGTTCCCTGTGACCAGGAATACAGAGACCTCCAAGCCAAGCCAACCCTACGTTTCTATGCCTTGCCCCCCTCAGCCAGACGCGGGAGGTACTCATTAATAAGATGATTCTTAAAAGGATGACCAAGGTTTTTACCCGTGGAAGGCAATTACCTGCGCTTAGTCAGTGACTCCGGTGGTTGAGGATTGATTTCTTAAGTGTTTCCGACCTACACAGAGAAGTGGGGAACCGTAGAGTCTGAGCCAGGGAGACTCATGACCTGTGGATTACCTCCTCGCTCCAAGGCCTTGGCGGTTCAGGGAAGCAGAGGCCGTCTCCACTCTCATTTCCCAATGTCAAAGTGAGATAGTTCTAGAATTCCTGATGCAGTGGGAGGAGCCAGTGTATATTGTTCACCCTACTCCTTTTAGGGAAATTGTTCCCTCTTAGAAAAATGGCCTCAACCTGGATTTCTGTAAATGAAAGGTGTTATTGGAATAAAGGGACCAACCAGAAACTGGAATCATGATGCTATGCATGGGGTCTTATTTTTAATGACAAGTGAGATGAGGGGGAGAGAGCATGCCCCCTTGGTGTTTCTCCTAATACAGGAGAGCAGGGCGCGGGGTTGGAGGTGTTACCCATCTAGTGATGCATCGAAGAAGCAGGTCAGCCGAGTACAGGCCGGCACAGAGCCCTCTGTTTGCAATTAGCACAAAGAGCCAATTCAACAGCCCACAAAGGCCGTCCTCCATAATAGTCCTAATTAGAAACATTATACATAGGAGGGAAACAATTCACACCAACTCCGGCATGAGCTCATGGCAATAGAGTTGTCTGTTTGTCAGCGCTGAGGCTATAGACACACATGGCCCGCCAAAATAACGGATATGTATTTTAAAGACTGATATTTTCAGACGCTCTAGAAAACCACGGCAGCAGCAATATGGTGTGCCAAAGCAACCTCAGTCACGACTGCCCCTCCACCCCCCAAACTCCCTCCTCTGCTCTCTGTCTTGGTGAGTGTGAGGATTTTGTTAGTAGCTGAATATTTCAGAAAATAATTTACAACCTGTTCTTTCTTCTCTGTTCTTGCCTAACCTTGAAATTGAAACATCTTTCCATCTGCTTTCTGTCCTTTTCCACCAGGCAGCCCCTGATGATGTCTCCCTTGCTTAACCGAGCAGTAATCAGCATGCGTTTCTGTTTAGCAGTCATGCCGCCCGGAGTAACAGTGGAGTAAGCGTGCTGTGCCTTAGCACTGATGTTACCGAACTGTTGCTAGGGGAGCCAGAGACGGAAGACAAAGAGCTTAAATCACAGCGTCTCACCGATACTTTGCCATCAACACCCCTCTTTCGGGCTCCTCATTTGGACCAAGGATGTCAGGTTTTTGTTTTTTGTTTTGCTTGCTCTCTACAGTCTCTCCATCTGGTGCCGTGGAGAGGAGTTCTCCATCCAGGCTCTGGGAGGTTCACAGGGGATGTCATTCGAGCCACACCTTCATTAGGACCCCTACCTTCCTGCCCCTTTTTTCTGCCTCCGGCTTCTCTTCCCCGACTCCCACAATAGCTGGTGGGTAAGTGCGTGGTCTATGTGCGGCGTCGGTCCACTCGCTGGCTCTAGTTGTATGATCTTGGGTCACGTAAACTCTCTGAGCCTGTTTCCTCCTCTTTAAGGCAGGATAGGCTGGTCCCCTCCTCATGGTATTCTTTTGAGCATTAAATGAGATACTGCATGGAAGAGCCTTGTATAAAGTACTACAGTGTTCAATAAGCATCATTTATCTTGTCATTACGATTCTTGTGGCTTTCTAGATTTTCTTGGCAACTGATCCTCAGTGAAACTGTGATAATGGAAGATAGCAGCATGTCCAGAGTACACATTGTAGATGCTCGATAAACTCCATATGACGAGTACCAGTCTCAGTTAATCCCCAAAACTGTGCTGAACGTGAACTGATGTGTGGGAAGCCCATCAGGACCTCATCATGTTTTGAGGTTGCTGTTTGAAGAAGGCCAGGTTAGTATTTTGCTGCCCTGAGGGAGAGGTGAAGATTAATCAATGTACAGAATGCCACTCCAGGGGCGCCTGGGTGGCTTAGTCGGTTAAGCGTCCGACTTTCGCTTAGGTCATGATCTCGCGGTTCGTGGGTTCGAGCCTCACGTCAGGCTCTGTGCTGACTGCCAGCTCAGAGCCTGGAGCCTGTTTCAGAGTCTGTGACTCCCTCTCTCTCTGACCCTCCCCTGCTCACGCTGTCTCTCTCTCTCTCCTAGAAATAAATAAAACTTAAAAAAATGTTTTTGAAAAAAGAAAAGAATGCCACTCCAGCCCACCTGTCCCTGTTCCCTCTGCCTCACCCAAATTAAGGCCTTTTCCTGTGGTTGAGATAAACAGTCCCTGGAGACACCACCTCACACTATAGGGGCAGTGTGGGGAGTATTAAGTAACACCCATTACATTGCCTTAAAGACCATGTTTGAAATAGTTCTTCCTCCAGTTGGATATAAGATGTATTTTGCCACGAGGCTTTTCCTGAAGCTCCGATTTTATTTCCCCACTTTTACCTATGTGAAAATTCTCCACTTTCATACTCTGCTTAATTTAACTCACTTTGAAAATTTACATGTTTACAAAAGTTAAAAAATTGCCACAGTTTGTACTGTGGGGTGTTTTCTGACCACTCCAAAATTTCTTTCTACGCACCCATGTGTGTTTCCCCAGGTGGACTTTGCTCTGGCCCCACCTCCTCCTCTGGGAGCCTGGCCCAGCTCTGGCCACCCATCAACTCCAGAGGTGTAGGGAAGGGGTAACAAAGTGCAACTGAGTGGCTCAGGCCGTTGCCCGTGCCCTGAACCAAGGAGCGATCGCAAGTAACTCCAAACGCTAACACTGCACTCGCAGCACAAAGACAAGTTCCGTTCCTTTGTGCTGCCCAGAGCCCTTGCCAGCTCTTAGGTCACGTTGCCCGGAACCATGTGCTTCTGCAATGAAAGACCCCATTGTGATGACTGGTCAACAAGGCAAAGCAATATTTGCCTCGTGCATCAAAACCTGGACCGTCCAGACTTTTTACGTGCTGAGAAGTGTGTGCCTGGTATTGTACTAACGTAAACAGGGAGGGGGCAGTTCCTAAAGCAAAGAGAAATAGATACCTATCTGCTCAGTATCTCAAATTGGAGGCTTTTTAAATGACCTGAGAAATGGGTTTATTGCTTTCCTTGTTTCCTTCCTTCTTCCTCCTCCTTCTCTCTGACATTTGGCCTCCTCTCCACAACTTCCTTTCACAGTGAGCCCAGGGTTCTGTTGGGAATGTTCACCCTACTGCATGGAAAAACAAGCAAAACAGACTGTTATACATGTGCTGAAAACACGGACAAAAAGACGTGGGAAAGTTTCTGACACAGAAACCCAGCTGGGTGTGAGGTGGTTCTTGCCGATAAACAATGTAGTGAGCTGAACATATACTGAAACTATTCAGAGCTGACCTTTTAACACTTAAATACATCGTCTCTCAGACATGGGCATCTGAGTGCAAACCCAAGATCTTTGTCCTACTCGGGTGCACCAGTGAACCTGTCTGGTCCCAGTTTTCTTGCCTATATAATGATGCATTTGCTCAGATGAACTTCAGGCTCCCTTGGGAAGTTTTAGGGATGTGAGCTGAAATTCCAGTTCTATTATCGGCCTCTTCCTGGTTCTGAGATTCCACAATATCCTTCTAGGAGACTGAGTTGGTAGGGGATGTTGGGAAAGAATGAGAGCCTCTTCATTAATGAGAAGCCGAGGGAAGGGGCCAACATCCATGAAGGCATTAAACATGGCAAATGTTGAAATGAGGACAGTGAGAACAACCGACTCTACTAACTCTTTGACACAAAGGAGTCTTGATTTGACGTTCCTTGAGCTCCTCCTCTTCTTCATTTCTTTCAAAACAACTTTCATCTGAAAGAAAGGGAGAACTCGCCCAGCTCAAGGTCAGCCACAAACTCAGTCAGATCTGTCCCCACCTCAGTTTCTTCACTGGTGAATCAGAGGTATGGGTTTAACTGATTTCTAAAGCCCATTTAAGAGCTAACATTCAGATTCTGAGAATTTCAGGAAATGCACATTCAAACCAGCGTTCTGAAACAAGCGGAAAATCAGATCAAATAATTGAACCAATGGTTTTCAGACATTGGACCAGTGGCAATGCATGATGGTGATTCCTGGCAGAGTGGAAACAAATGAGGTGAATCCATGATTGCCCCCAGCTGACTACCTAGAGAGAATTTCCAGGCCACAGTGCAGGGAAAGGGAAAATGGGTGGGTGGGGCCCGGTGGTATCCCTGAGTAGAGTGGATGGAGCTGGGAATCCCAGGGAGACCTATGAAGCTAGAATTCATAGAACAGAATACTGGAGAGGAGGGAGCACACAGAGCGCACTGTGGAGTTCTACGGAGTATCCCCTTCAAGTCTTCAGCTGAGTACTGATCAGCACATGCTTGTGAGGGAACCCCATAAAGCAAGGGAAAGAGCCACCCACAAAGATTACAGGAAACAATCTACAGAGTTCATCTAGGACAGAGAATAGTACCCACTCCCACCAGCCAGAGTTGAAAACCTTGTAATTCATAGGGCACTGAGTGCTCAGAAGTCTCAGGAATGGGGCCTAATTAGCCTAAGATTAAAGGCTACTCTGGCCCTTTCTATCAAGGCTTAAAAGCAAGCCTTTAAAGGACCCAACTATTTCCAAGTAACTCTGTCCTAGAACAACACCCAATAAGGTCTTAAAAACATTCAAAGAATATCCAGGACTCAATAGAGTGAAGTTTAAGCAAAAGAACCATGAAGGAAGTTATACCAAGGCACAGCATAATCAAATTGCTCAAAACTAGTGAAAAAGAGAGAATCTTAAAAGTAGGCAGAAAAAAAATTATGTTATGGACAGAGGAACACAGGTAAGGATAAAAGCAGAATTCTTGTGAGAAATAAAGCAAGTCACAAAGGAGCAATAATCTTTGGAGAGCTGAAAGGAAAATATTGTCAACCTGGAATTCTACACTCAGCAAAAAATATCTTTCAAAAATGAATGCAAAAGGAAGAGTTTTTTAGACACACAAAAAAATGAAAGAATTGATTCCTAACAAACCTGTATTATAAGACATGTTAAAGAAAGTCCTTTAGGTAGAAGTAAAATGATAGCAGAAAGAATTCTGCCTCTACACAAAAGGATGGGGAACTCTGGAAAATAGAACTTTATTTACTTGAAACATGTAACAAGCAATTAGGTGGGACTCTCTGTTGCCCTGGTTCTGAATACCAGCACCCAAGAGTGAAAAAAGAGAATTACTCAATACTTGAGCCAACATCCATAGTAGCCAGAGAACCAAGAATTCCTAAGGGAAGACAGATGTGGCCCTGTTACCACCAACCACCATCTTCTATGTAGCAAGTTGAAGAAGGAGAGAGGAAAAGTTGATCTAAGAGTCATTGAAGTATAGTGGGTATGAGGAGAGGCAATTCCTCCCCTTCCTGTGAGGATGAGAAATAGGGGTAGCTGTATTTTCTCTCCGGTGAGGGGGTTCTAAGAAAATCATTAATAAAGATTGGGGTAGAAAGTAGTTCTCCAGTGGGACAATTTATTAAGAAAAGGATTTTCTGATTTACCAGTGCATCATTAGGAGCCTCAGAGGCATCTTGAAGAAAGAAGAAAAGGCACGAAGAAGGGTTGTGGGGAGAAGTTGGAATGCACCCAGTTTGTCAAGGCTGGTGAATGAGTTCTCTGTGGTTCCTGTGCATGTTGCTTAGGAAGTAGTTGGATTTGTTCCATTTCCATCCTAAGTCAGTTCTCCCCTACTCCCCAGGGAGCTTGAGCTCAGAGTCTGTAGGCATACATTCAGTGATGGGTGCTGAGGATCATGGAAGGGTTGAACCTGGGTTTACCATATCCTTGCCCTACAAGTCCCTCTGAAGAACTCACACGTATCCCCCAGAGAAAGCCAGTGTTTGGGTGTCCACCTCCCAGAGGGGATCAACAGTCAGTCTAGGCCTGTCAGAGAAGCAGCTGCCACCACTAGGCTATGGAAGTGATCTGTTTGGATAAGACACTTTCCCCCCTCCCTGTCCTACATCTTAGCTCAACACACTAGAGGAACCAGGCCTGGAAGGGGAAAGTAGAAGCAGCAGTAGCCAAGAATTAGACCTCCACCCAATCAGGGTGCAGGTTGCACAGGGTGGGGGAGATGAGAACGTGGAAGAGAATGGATGTTTCCAGTTCTACTGAGGTTTAATCTCTGAAAACAACTGGAAAATGATGGATCTACCTAAGGGACCATTAAGAGATCTGCTAGACTTGGTGTAGTACATTGGGGAAGAGTGTTTGAGAAAAGTAAAAAGCTTTAATGTCTTGAACAAACAAACAAACAAACACTCTTTTCCCCCAAAGGCACAATTACCTTTGTGAAGACTTTTCATCTTAATGCTCTGGTTCCCAGCAGGGAGTGAGTGCTAGTGAGGCCAGGAAGGGGCTCATGAGATCACCCACCTTCTCTCCTCTGCTCCAGGGGAACTCTCATCATGCCTGGTCCTCACACTGGTGCCTTTTTTCTGCAGCGAGCTCTTCTTTATTAACAAAAATTTTTTTAAGCTTATTTATTTATTTGGGGAGGGGGCAGGTTGGGGCAGAGAGAGAGGGAGAGAGAGAATCCCAAGCAGGCTCTGTGCTGTCAGTGCAGAGCCGGACATGGGACTCTAACCCACATGAACACAAAATGGATTGATATGGTGGCACATATTATAAGACATTTATATTGTTCACAACGTTCTGCTTTCCTAAATAAGGTGCAATGAATGAACACTCTTCCACATAAATCCTTGTGCACATCCTTTATAGTTGCCTTTGAATAAATTCCAAGAAGGAAGCTGAAGCGGGGAGGTTGTACATTTTTATGGCTAGTCACCGAATTTCTGTGATGGAGAGGACCAAAAGACGTGGGGGAACAGAAAGGGCTGGACCTCAGAGGCTAGAAAAGCCACTTTGTCCTTTTCTTCCGTCTGTTTACTTGTTTCATCTACCCCTTCTTTCTCTAGTCTCCTCTTTTCTCTCTCACCCTTTAATTTCTTTCCTTTTCAACCAAGTTTACAGTATTAAAAATAATTTCACTATTAATGAGAACCTTTTCAGCGCCATGTCGTGTACTAGGCTCTTCACATGTTATTTTTAATCCTACCTCAATTCTGCAGGTAACTCAATAATCTCATTTTACAGATGAGGAAACTGAGGCTGAGGGAGGGAAAGTATTTTTCTCTGCCAAGGAAACATCAAATTCCCTACACCTGTGTGTGGCTGAATCTCTGAGGGATTTTAGTGCTCAGAGTGCTTTTGCAGCTTCAAGAGCCTCAGCTTCAGTTGCTCTTGAACATCTCAAAGCCCACAGGGACAGAAATAACACTGAATGGACAGGGGATTTAAAAGAAGGAGCTAGAATTTCAGATATTGTGTAGACCAAAAGGTGCACTACTTGGGTCTTTCCAAATGGACTAAAGGATGCCACACCTAAGTTTCCCCCCCCCCCCAAAAAAACTTACTTTTTGGTGTGCCCAGATGGTGAGGTGTGTTTGGGCTTTGGGAAGGCATTCTGATGCCATCTCTCCATAAGGCCAAGGGCTTCAGAACCGAAATTCACAAGAAAGGAGCACTCAGTGCGAGGATCTTACAGTCTGTTCTCTCTGGCCCTCCATGTATTTCTGCGGGCTGGTTGTCTTTTAATTTTTGCATCACATCACCAATGTTGTTTGGCTTCCCGAGACTCTCACTCACGAGATTTCAGGCTGGAAGTGATAGTTTTATTTACCATCTTATCTGCTACCAGAGTCCCCTTTCTGTTACAGAAATTTGGAGCAGGAAAGTCGATGCTTTCCCCGACAGGTAAGTCACCAAGAAAATGTTTGAGTCCTCAAAAGGGGATGGTTCCACTTCAGGCTGGTGAATTCCATGAGCAAACAAAGCTCTGTTTGTAATTCTGTCAGAAAAGAATAATCTGGGGTGTGTTTTCTGTTTGGTACAGGAAATAAGAGGTGGGTGATTCCACTTTGTGGAATTTGGCAGTCTTCTCTTTAGTCAGTATCTCTTATTTTGTTACTCATATTTTAACAGAGAAAAGAGGTCTTTTAGAAGACCATGAAACCCATATTTTGAATAGGGTAAGGTAAGGAAGGAAGTGTGGGATGTGTTCAGAGGACAGACAGCCCATCTGTTTGGCTGGAGCAAAGGGGATGTGGAGGTCAGGAGAAGGTCAGTGTCAGTTCAGGGAGGGCATCGAAGGTTCAGCTGAGGAGTTTAGGTTTTATTTTCAAAGTAGAAGGAGGGGCGCCTGGGTGGCTCAGTCAGTTAAGCGTCCGACTTCAGCTCAGGTCATGATCTCACAGTTCGTGGGTTTGAGTCCCGTGTCAGGCTCTGTGCTGACAGCCAGCTGAGAGCCTGGAGCCTGTTTTGGATTCTGTATCTCCCTCTCTCTCTGACCCTCCCCTGCTCATGCTGTCTCTCAGAAATAAATAAAACGTTAAAAAAAAAATAGCAGGAACTACCAAGGGCTTTGGTGCAGGTGGATCAGAACTGTGTTTGAAGCAGAACAATGTATTAACAATATGTGAAACAGAATGGAAGGTAAAGAGAGTGGAGGCAGGGAAATCTGTGAGGAGTCCACCAGTGCCCACCAGGCTGATGCAGGAAGGCAGGCATTAGCATCTGGAGAGGGTAAGAATGGAATGGGGGCAGGGGAGAGCTACTGTAGAGACAAAAGCTGTGGGATCAGAGTGCATATGGAAGGCAAAGATGGTGCCAACATTTCCACACAGGGTGAGTGGGGGGTGATAGTCCAGATATGGGAAGCACAAGCTTAAAAGAGACCATGAGACCCTTTTGGACATACTGAGTTTGGGGTTGTCAATGGGACGTGTAGGTTATCAATGGGACTGGGGTTGCTTAGAAGGCGAATGGATGTGTGCACCTGAGACTCAAAGGCTTAAACTATTAGCCAAGCTTTTAGGTCAGGTCATCTGCATTGAGGGGTTGGTTGGAGCCATGACACTGGATAAAAATATGAGAGATTTCCAGGGGAGCAATCAAAGCTAAGGGGAACAAGGCAAGTCCTTAAAGAATACTGATTTAGGGAATGGGAAGAAGGGGTTAGAGAAATAGTCCACCCAGAAAAGAACAGGGGCCCAGGAAGCCAAGGGAACAGTTTTTAAAAGGGAGTGGTCAGCAGTATCCAAATTGGAGAAGGGACAGAGAAGGTTGACGATGGAAGGTGCCCATCTTTGAGAGAACGTGTACAGGACAGGGGTGAGGACATACAGGACAATGTTTTCAAATGACAAAACATTGAAAAGTAAGTGGCCGTAATTAACGCCTCTGAAATATCCATTTAAAAATGGTTAAGATGGCAAACTTCATGTCCGACAGAAGTCCTCTCCTCGAACTTTGAAAGCTCCCAGTGAAAACCTGTTCTTGGAGGTGGTGGGGAGAAGCAATCTTCCCTGGGAGTTTGCCTGCACCTTGTGCTCATCCGCGCAGGCCTGGTGATAGGGGAGCCTGGGACCGAGCTGGGCAGCAAGTGGCAAAGGGAAGGGCTCCAGGGAGGCCTGGAGATGGGCCTGCCCCTCACAAGTGTGATGCGCATTAGTTGCTGATTTCAACCATCCCAGTCCTTCTCAATTCCAGTGATGGGTGGGCCTTACTCTGGGCCAGGTTCCCCAGGGGACAGGGGTGTCTGTCTTCCTACCCCCTGCTGAGATGGGTGTGGTACTGGCCAAGGTACTATTCAGCTGAGGCCCGAAGGGGGGGGTGGGGCTGACATGCTGGGGAGACTGTGTCCTCCGGAAGTCCACACTCCACCCAGTTTTCCTGTGACCACAGCGACTTGTGGCCACAGACATGACTGCTGAGTAGGGTGGCCCTCCGGGAGAGCACAGCTCTGACAGGGTCCTCCACCACCAATGCTGTAATTCCCCAGCCCCTGGGCCTCTCTCGGTCACGGCCTCTTCCCCCCGCCCCCGGCAAAGCGCCAAGCCCTTTGCTTCTCTCTCACTTGGTGCACGTCTCTCCTTTCCTTCTCATTCCCGATAAGGGTGTCCCTCGGGTCTTTTTCTCTCTTGGTCTGCCCACTGCCTGCCCAGCTGGCCAGGTCTTCGTGCCTGCTCACTGCATGCAGAGCACCTTCTAGGCTCCTTGGCCACCACCCCGTGCCCTCTGTAACTTGGTCCCCCGTCAGCTCCTGGTCTCTGCATAAACCTCCCTTTCTGGCCACATTGGGCTATTGTTTCCTTAACATGTGGCTCTAGGTTCTTGCTCATCCCGTTTCCTCCACCTGAAATGGTGTCCCCACTGAGCTAACCATGCACTGCCTTTGTGACCTAGCTTTCTTACTTTCTCCACGAAGCCATTTCTACTTACTGCAGTCCACAGTGCCTTCTCTGTCCTGTGAAAGCTTCTGGTTCGGTAGTATTGTCCCTGGCTCTTATTCACTTTTCATCTGTCACTGACAATTTTCATGGATGTAGGTACATTCTCGGTCACTCTTTCATACATTTGTTCAGAAAAAAATGCACCCACGTGCCAGGCATTTGAATATAAAGATGAGTAAGACCTAGTTCCTGCCTTCTAGGAGCTTCGGGTGTGGTGTATGTGCTGTGTGTCGCCCATTGGCTCTTCCACATCCATCCTCTGCCCTGCTCATGCCTGTACGGGGCCATCTACAGGCCCTGTTGCCTCCCCCCCCCCCCCCCGGTTCTGGTGGGCTCCTTCAGTGGAGATCGCCTGTAGGGCAGCAAGGCTCTGTGTGGTAGCCGTCCTGCCTTGTCGGCTCCTTGCCGTGGAATTGCCCTGCTTGGGCTGTGTCACTGCTTTTTCTCTCTGGGTCTAGAACTGTTGACTGCCTTCAATCCTCAGACAAGGGGTGGTAACTGTGCCCACTGTCACTAGCCCCAGGCGGTTTTACCGTACATCCCCGTGGCTTCCCCACGCTCTGCCCACACCTTTGTGGGTGGTTGTCCACGTCCCAACATGTGAGCCATCCATCCCCTTGACCTGTATGGGTGGAAAGCCTTTCCCAGGGGGAAGCTAGAAAACAGAAGCTCCTAGTCTGAGTGCGGGAGACACTGCCACGCGGTGTAACCTCTGCATATCAGAGTCTCAGGCCACAGAGCGGATGCCCAATGACCTCTTTGGCTTTCATGTTTATAAAAGAAATTTATGCTAACTTAACCCATACCCCACTCTACTTCTCATATGGAACATTTCACCATTGCAAGGCTACAAATATAATTTAAAAATTTAAAAAGCATGCTTTACTGAGGAGCTTCTGGCTAAGAACTTTGTACCTGTGCCCCGAGGGCTCTGCTGCAGGACTCCAGCTGGGTGGTGTAAGGCTTGCTGTCCTCACGTGGGTGGCAGTTGCTTGAACAGGGACTGTTTCCTTTCATTAACAGAGCAAAGCCTGGCTGTCAGCGGGCAGCAATAGCCATAGGACAAGAAGCAGCCAAATCTGACTCTGAAACATCCTGTCCTAGCCTCAAGCAAACTTCCCTCGTAGGGTTTTTCCAGAAGGATGGTAATCAGCCAAGGAGAGCCCCCCTGAAGGGGAATTCTGTTGAAGTTGATCTAATGTGTTCTGAACATTCAGCTACCCTAAAACTGCCCCAAACACTGTTTCCTACAAAGTGGAATGCAGTATCCAGAAGGATGGTCTTGGACTTCACCCATGAGTTTAGTTTTCAAAACACCTAAAGGATTGCCAATATATCTCTAGGGTGAGTGTGAGAGCCAGATTCCAGAGCATTATATCGTCGGTGGAGGCTTTAACACCCCACTTAACGAGAATTTAATAGAAATAAAAGATTGTTCAGCTGGAGTAGATGTATCTAAGAAGTAAACCTTTCTTAAACCCCGCTAATGTACAACCTCAATCCACAACTGGATTCAATTACTGCAGGGAAAGAAAGGCATATTCTCATAAAGCTGCTCTGTTTCCACGCCTGGCTGCGAGCTGGGGTGGTCATGACAAAGACAAGCCTGTGCGTTGTTTTTGGTTGTTTTTCTTTTCAAACTCTTCCACTGGCAGTGCCAGGCCCCAAGCCGTTTGGATCAGTTATGTGGGGGCCAGTTTACTTGTTTTGGCTTTCGGCCTTTCTGTCCAGCACTGATGACAGAAGAGTGAGCCTGTGTCCTGCGTGACGGTGGAACTGATGGGCTACGCAGCATGATTCAGTGCTTGCACTATGCCTGTGTGCCTCTTAGGAACAGTATTGGTGAGGAACATTCTATGGAAAGAGAGTGGGAGAGATTGTAGAGGACTTGAGAAGGGTCTGGCATAAATCAGTCTGGATGTACCTGTTCTCAAATATTAACAATTATTACCTGATAGATAAAGTGCTTACTAGGTGCTATGTGCTACCTTGTCTAAAGAGCTTTACCATCAACTCAATCTTCCCAACAAGTTCTGAAGCAGGTGCCATCATTATCCCTGCTTTCAGATGGGAAAACTGAGGCACAGAGAGGTGATGTAATTTGCCTTGGGTTACATGATTAGTAAGTAGCTCAGAGCCCAGCCTCTGTTCACTACATTGTCAAAGAGTATGTTGCAGAAATTTTACAATCATGATTGGCATTTATTTAACTACTAAACATATTCATTGTTCATTATTCTTAATTCATTCTTACCGTATTCTTAATTCGTTATTTTTCTTGACACCACTAACAGACATACTAGTATTGTTAAATATGTATTTTAAATCATATGACTGGGAGACCCATTTGGTCCAGCCTGCCTTGGCTAGGCTAGTAATGATTCCTATGGAAAGGCAGTAGGCTTTCATAAAAGATACTGCATAGAAGGAGGCTAAGAACCTGTTCACTCAGCTATCTGATCAGCAGCTCAGGCTTCCTGCATGGACTTGGCTCTCTGATAGGAAAATCCAGGGCAAACCAATGAACACAGGTTTAGCCACCAGCTTAATTACTGTGACAGTTGCCAATTTGTTGCCTCTCAGGTCTCGATTCACCCTTCTTTGCTCTGCAGTAATGGGCCTGGATCCTATGAGCGGTTCTCTTTTGCCAGCTAGTGTGGTGGTAAGTTTTGTCAGCAGAAAGTCCTAAAGGGACATTCTGGTTCCGGTGGGCTTGCTTTGTCAGCATCCTGGAGCAGGTACATCTCTTTCCTTCCTATGGGCAGTTTCCCTAGACATTTTTTTTTTAATGTTATTTATTTCTAGGAGAGAGAGAGACAGCGTGAGCAGGGGAGGGTCAGAGAGAGAGGGAGACACAGACTCTGAAATTGGCTCCAGGCTCTGAGCTGGCAGTCAGCACAGAGCCCGACGCGGGGCTCGAACCCACGAACTGCGAGATCATGACCTAAGCGAAAGTCGGACGGTTAACTGACTAAGCCACCCAGGCGCCCCTCCCTGGACATTTTAATGATTTCTGCTAGAACTCTCGCAGGAGGTTCTTAAGAGAGTGGCCAAAGGGAGGTTATCTCCCCGTGGATGGCTTCCCTGGCACCCCATTCGATTGCTTTGTAGTGATTTTGGAACAATGTATCTCACTCAACGGATGGCTTTCTCAGCACTCCAGACAGCAGGTTTCTGGAAAGTCCCATCAGTGCAGCCCCTTCTGTACTTTTCCACCATGCAGAGAACCGCATCTGGCCCTCTCCAATAAGGTCCAGATCTCAGCCCTGAGAGGTGACAGCCTCTTCCTGAATGTTCCATATCAGCCATAAGGGTGATAGCCACTATTTGTGTCTGTTATTACTATTTTCCTTAGAGCTCTCTTTACCTCTTACTAGCCAATCTCTTGTTCCTCCAATTCCCTGTTAATAATTCTTTATAGCTAACTTCCCTAGTAGAAATTACTGTGTAATTTCTGTCTCTTGTTTGGACTCTAATATATTTACCATATTTTTTTAGTCTGCCATTTTAAATAGAGGTGTATCTTTTCCATGGAAAGACATGTAAGAATTCATGGGAACAATGAAAACAACATAAAATGTTTCACCATAAATTTACTAATAAATACTAATAAATAATAAATTTACTAATTAGTTAGAAAACTATTCTTTAAAAATTCTTAGCTGCATGTCTGGGTACCTCTTACATAATTATTACCCTTGTACATAATTGAGTCTGTAGTCTATGTTTATCAGTCTGACATTATTTAAGTCATTCGACCCAATCTCATAATCCATATGGAGCCACGGTCCACACAGGCTTGCATTTATCATCAGCTATGGCAAGATCATATTCCATTTTTTTTTTTCAGATGCTGAAGTTTGCTTAACTAGTTCCTAATTGGTGGATGCTTGGGTTGGTCCCTGCTTTTCTATTTTAAAAACTACATCTTAAAATATCTTCGTTGAAGTTGTGTCAACCCCGCCTAATTTTTTTCTCTCGTCTCTCCCTTTCGTTTCTCTAATAGCGAGCTCACACATTAGACAAGAGATTATAGGGAAAGGAAGGAGAAATACAGTGAGAATGTTGCCCCAAGAAGGATGATGGAGCTTTTTACAGGAGTAAAGGCTTCCAGGAGCCCCAGGTTATGCTCTGGAATAAAGTACTCTGTCCAGAACACAGCCAGTGTCTGGGGCAGGGGACAATAATTGGTTGGTTGAGGGGAAGGGGAGACTAAGTTTTGGGATGAAAGTCATTCCAGAGACCCAGACTATCTTTTCTTGAGTCTCTCCTATTGTAACTTGTGACTAATGCATTAGTCATACCGAGCACGTGGAAACTGCACAATATATACTAGAAAAACATTTTAGTTCTCAAGAATAGCCTCAAAATCAGACAATGCTTGAAGTAATTGAGAGTGGGAAGCACATTGTGATTACTGCTCTCTGACATTTTAAACCACCAATAACTCAATTGTTTCCTGAATTCCCATGGAGTCAGGAATACCAAATACCCTCTTTGTCACTCAACTAAGTAAATGTTAAACTCCTGCTTAAACTTTTTTTCCCCAAAAAAGCATTCTTGGTATGATGCCCAGAAAGAAGCTTAGGCATAGCACCCTTCATATTGTTCATTTTTCGTTCACATATCATGTTTATCTAAAAATTACTTATTCCACACTCATTCTTTTTTTTTTTTTTTTAATGTTTATTTATTTTTGAGAGAGAGACAGAGTGTGCAGGGGAGGGCAGAGAGATAGGGAGACACAGAATCGGAAGCAGGCTCCAGGCTCTGAGCTAGCTGTCAGCACAGAGCCTGATGCAGGGCTCCAACCCACGAACTGTGAGATCATGACCTGAGCCGAAGTCAGACACTCAACCAACTGAGCCACCCAGGCGCCCCTATTCCATACTCATTCTTAAAAGTAGTTTTGCAGCACATGCAATTCTTGGTTATTTTCTCTTATCACGTTGAAGATATTATTTTACCGTTTTCTGGTTTCTGTTTCTGTTGACACCTTTATAGGTGTCTGCTGACAACCTAATTGTTTCTTTGTAGGTGATCTGCCTTTTTTCTGCTTGGTGCCTTCAAGATCTTCTTTTTTGAGTCTAGTATTCTGCAGTTTTATGACAATGTGTCTGAGTATAGGTTTAAAAAAAATTTTTTTAATCCTGCATCCCTATGTTGTGCTCCTCTATCTCTTCATTTTGGACATTCTAATTCATTATCTTTGAATAATGCCTTTCACCTATTCTCTCTAGTCTTTCTGGGACTCTTCTGATCAGCATATTAAATTTCTTATTCCATCTTCTTTCATATTTTCTATCTTCCTGTGTCTCTGTGCTGTATTCTGGGTAATTTCTCCAGGCACATTAGTTAAATCTCTTTTCAACTCTGTCTTATTTACTGTTTATCCAGCCACTGTGTTGTTAATTACGACAATGACATTTTTTACTCATAAATGTTTTACTTGTCTTTTTCTCAACACTGCCTGGTCATTGTCTTACTCTCTTGGTGCTTTTACAACTATGATTCCATCTTGGAATATTTCATATATAGTTTTAAAAACTTCGCATTTGATAATTCCAGTACTAAAGCCCTGGAAGTATAAATGTATTATCTGTTCTTCCTGGTTTCTCTTACATCTTGTGGCTTATTTTCTTGCTGTTTGGTAATGTTTCATTCTGAACTCATTTTGCTTCATCTTGGGAATGCTGAGGGCCTAAATTAGAGTTATTTACTCTAAAACAGGTTTTCATTTGCTTCCTCCAGGACTAGCGGGCTGATCTAGCTCCCATCAAGGGTTAGAGTTTAAAGCAGGACTTGAATTTGGCTTTTGCGCCTCGCAGTGGGCCCAGGACTCAGGGTTCAATTTGGTCCTGTACTTACCACCCTTACTTGGATTTTATCTCACTGCTTATTTCTTTGGACTCTGGAAGATGCCTTTTCTATCTGCAAGCCCAGTATTGTACATTAAAAATGACCCTGTCTTGGGGCAACCTGGGTGGCTCAGTCTGTTGGGCGTCTGACTTCAGTTCAGGTCATGATCTTGTTGTTTTTTGGGTTCAAGTCCCACATTGGGCTCTGTGCTGATGGCTTGGAGCCTGGGGCCTGCGTTGAATTCTGTAGCTCCCTCTCTCTTTACCCTACCCCACTCACACTCTGTCTCCCTCTCTCTCTAAAAAAATATTAAAAATTTTTTTTAAATGACACTGTGTTTGGGACCTAATAGGATTGTAGCAGGAGAGCCTTCAGATGATCGGCTCTGCCATGATACTGGGAATGGATATTATGTGTTCATAATATTCAGGGCGTATGGACACAGCAGCAAGATATACACATGCAGAAGCAAACACAGCCTGTATGTCAACATTTTAAGATGAAATAAATATATGAGAAAGAAAATTTCAAGGCTCTCTGTCACTCTTCATATATATGTGTGTGTGTATACATACATTATATATATATAATACGGTTAGAGAGGAGTGAAGAGCTGATACCCGGAGTAGGTATAATGTTTCCTGTAAGGGACTGAAGCTGGTATTCAGGGTGGAGTAAACAGCATTATCAGAGGCACCAAGAGGGAATAAATAAGGGCTTATCTTTGAGTCTGTTTATAAACCAGGCTTCACCTCACTGTGATTTTATTCCTCTGGCTTCATAATTATAAGACTTAGCTAGTAATTTTTCATATGAATATCCTTTTAAAAGTCCCCTGTAATTTCCTTATTTACAAGAAGGGCATTCATTAGAGTCCTCCTGAGCTTATCAGGTGGCTTACATACGTGTACACCGAATGAATGAACCATGTCATTTACCCTCCTTGATGACTTTGCATTAAGGGTGCTGAAATCAAACAACAGTACCTCAAAGACACACACCTTGTTTCCTACTTCTGTGTGCAAAATGAATGCTTTTTCCTTGCAATAGCCACTTACTGAGGAGAGTTTCTAGAATACTGGTTTCTGTTTTTTAACACTAAAATTCCCTCTGACACAAATATGCCTCCCCCTTGGTATGGAAAGTCTGTTTGGCTCAGCTCCATCCAGATCTTTGGTGCCGTCCTAAACTTTGTCGTTTTCTCTAGTCTTCAAAACAAGACGATCCAAAACAGGACCTACTTCTGGGTTGGAAATTAGTTGTAGAAAATCTGGGCTCTGAACAAAAACCACATTTGAAAGACTGTCTTTTCTTTTATTGGCTTTTGCTCTAAAAAGCAAATGCTGAAAAACAGCTGTTAGCTGTTTATACAGTATTTTTTATTTAAGTGTTAGACAATAGCTGTTTTCTTCTCCACTTAGAATGGCACATTTTTTCTTGGGCCATTTAAGTCCTCTCTCCGTGTGGCCACAAGTATTGGTATGCACCCCCTCCCTCTCCCTAGGTTTCTGGAGGAGATTAAGGAGTATTTCTTTCCTTCTTTCCTTTTCTTTCTTTTTTTCTTTTTCTTTTTCTTTTTCATTTCTTTCCTTCCTTCCTTCCTTCCTTCCTTCCTTCCTTCCTTCCTTCCTTCCTTCCTTCCTTCCGTTTCTGCTTTTTTGGTCTTGAAGTCAAACTTTGGTTTTTCAGAATAGATGGCTGAGTTCCTTACTAGGTCAGAGCTCTGCAGATGACCTTTGGGGCCAATTTGACACAGGTACTCACACAAGACACTCTAGAGGAGGTTTCTATAGGTGCAAAGTGTCTATAGGTTTGTGGCTAGATAATATAAGCCCAATTAGATATGGACTGAGTTATTGTCATTTACTCTCGAGCCCTGAACACTGATGGTTGGTTTCTTCCATTTGGAATTCAGAAGATAATTCTTGGCAATCCTTCCTTCCTCAGACATGCTGTAAGGACACCATCCATTATCATCACCCTCATGGTGCAGCCCAAAGCAGGATCACGGGACTTCTGGAAGCCTCGCAGATGAGTAGAGAGTACTCTCTAACCTGCAAAAGGACCCAGCCAAATCATTTTCTTGGATCCTCATTGTCTGTAAGACAATGGTTACAACACCAAGTTCTATGTTATTTCAGGTTTTCCTGGGATTTTATTTGCCTGCGATCTGCTTCCTTTTAATAAATGTAGCTTCATTCAGGTCATCAACTTGCATTGATTTATATATGGGGGAATAGGCTAGTCTATGACTTTTAGCAAGGGCAGCGTCTTGTACCTCGCTAAGAATAGACAGTTGCTGGGTGTCTCTCTCTGAGATATTAGCCATTTAGATTCTACCCAAAGAACATTGAGCCTCTTCATTTGTCACTTTTTCACATTATGAGCCAGGCTACCTCTAAATCCCTTTTTAGAACTTGGAGATTTCTTACCAGGTGGCATCTGAGAAGCCTTGTTGAAATAAAGATGCAGCTGGGTGAAAAACAATTTTTGTACCTTTCACTAGGACTGTAGGTATTTGCAAATCTGCAATGATAATGTCACCTCCAACTCCTTAGTAACACTCTAGAGGTATTCTTCAATCTTATTTCTTTTTTGTCACACATGAAAAACCATTTTTTGCTGTTATTGAATAAGGAAAAACACATTATCAGTTTTAAATTAAATTAGTTTATTTTTATTGTAATTTCAATATAATTAACATACAGTGTTATATTAGTTTCAGTACAATAGAAGGATCTAACAATTCTGTAGATTACTCAGTACTCATCATGATAAATACACTTTTAATCCCTCTCACCTACTTATTTCATCCATTCCTGTACCCACCTCCTCTCTGGTAACCATCAGTTTATTCTCTGTATTCTCTGGTTTTTTGATTGTCTTTTTTCATTTGTCTTGTAAATTCCACATATGAGTGAAATCATACAGTATTTGTTTTTCTCTGACTTAATTTCACTTAGCATATTACCCTCTAGATCCATCTGTGTCACTGCAAATGGCATGATTCATTGTTTTTCTATGGCTGAAAAATATTCCATTTCATATATATATATATATACCACATCTTCTTTATTCATTCATCTAACATTGGACACTTGGGCTGTTTCCGTAATTTGGCTATTGTAAATAATGCTGCAATAAACATAGGGGTGCATATATCTTTTTGAATTAGTATTTTCATAGTCTTTGAGTAAATGCCCAGTAGTGGAATTACTGGATCATATGGTAATTCCTTTTTCAACTTTTTGAGGAAGCTCCACACTGTTTTCCACAGTGGCTGGGCCAGTTTGCATTCCTACCAGCAGTGCACGAGGTTTTCTTTTTCTCCACATCCTTGCCAACACTGTTGTTTCTTGTGTTTTTGATATTAGGCATTCTGACAGGTGTGAGGTGACATTGTGGTTTTGATTTGCATTTCCCTGATGATGAGTGATGTTGAGCATCTTTTCACTTGTCTGTTGGGTTGGGGCCATCTGTGTGTCTTCTTTGGAGAAATGTCTATTCATGTCTTCTCCCCATTCTTAATTGGATGATTTGCCTTTTTGGTATTGAATTGTAGAAGTTCCTTACAGATTTTGGATACGAGTCCTTTATCGGATATATCATCTGCAGATATCTTTTCCTATTCATTAGGTTGTCTTTTCATTTTCATTGTTGATAGTGGACAACCAAGTAGACAGGGACTTGGGTCACTGTACCACACCACCTGGATGCCAGCTTCCTGAGTGCAGAAGCATCCATCTCAGTCCAGAGATCAGTAATTTACCTTTGAGATCAAATATTTACTTTTGTAAAATACCGTGCCTAGGTTCTGCCTTCTCTCCCTCTGGCATCTGGGTGCAGGGTAGGGGGTGCAGAGGGAAAAGGACATGTCAGACATTACTGACATCTGGCCAGTAATTCTCTTGAGCAGAGAGAGGCCAGTCAGACTTTTCAAAGGAGGGTGATTTCCACTTGCCAATGAAATCCATCTGTGTGTGCATAACTTCTGCCATGCATGCCATAGATTGCACACGGGCCACAGGTTTATTTGGTTACATTCATGCCCATGTCCACTGTACCTTCACACCCTATGCAAGGATTAAATAAAGTTAAGAATGGTTGCATAACAATTACTAGTTTCATAGCTGAGAAAGCTATGCATAACAGTGTTTTTAGCTATTTGGTTACCAATCTGCCCTCAGGAACAAGATGGGGCTGATAAAATGTTTATGGCCTAGTAAATTTTTTCTACTAATTTGCAAGGCTATAATAAAACCCATGAACTTGACGGCCTACAGGAAACATAACATGAACCAGGAATGTACTGTGATTTGGAGCTAGAAAGCCTCTTAAGGCCCTACAGGAAATGACTGCAGGAAAGGAGATGAATCACTATTTTAAACAGAAAAGAATGATGCTAAGTTTGTTCTTAACCAGTTATAGTCTGAGAAAATATTTTCCAAAAGGAAATAGTGGAAATATTTTGCTTTCAATTATTCTTGCTTCAAAGGGTAGAACTAATTCAAGTCTATAAGAACAGGGTTCAAATGAAAACAGTTCCGGAAGCACAGTGTGTCCTGTTGTGTGATACTTTTAGGATTGTCCGTCGTTTCGTGCAATATACACAGTCACGCTGCGCCCTCTTGTGGTCGAACTATTATTATAATCAGAATTTAGAAGATGCCCTGGCCTATTTTATAGCTATTCCTTAGATTTGTTTCGAGGAATGCATATTCAAGGGCAAAGATGGTTTGCAGAAAAGGGTCATTGTTGGTGCACTGACAGCATGTACATTTGGGTGGGATTATCCTTATGCTAAGGGGAGCAGGAACTGGAAGGAATCATGACATTTTCACAAATCCAAAGAAATATCCATTACAGAGAGCTGGCATTTAAATTTTCTGCTTAATGTTAAAATTCACTCATTTAAAATGTTTTATAGTTATCTACATCTATAAATAACAGTAGTTTATATATATTGTCCCATTTTATCTCAGAACTATGGAGTTATATAGGGAACTTGAGGCTCAGAGGTATTAAGTATGTTTGAGTTTAACCAACTAGTGAATGGCAGAGCTTGGATTTGAATTGATCTTCCCCTGATCCCATAAACCTGCATATTATCCATTGTGCAAAGCTGACTCTCTAGCCAAATACTTCTCTTTTTAAATGTTTATTTACTAATTTTGAGTGAGTGAGCAAGCGAGAGAGAGAGAGAGAGAGAGAGGAGAGAGAGGGAGGGGCAGACAGAGAAAGGGAGAGAGAGAATCCCAAGTAGACCCCACACTCAACACCTAGCCCAACGTAGGGCTTGATCTCATGACTCCAAGATCATGACCTGAGCTGAAATCAAGAGTCTGACACTCAACTGACTGAGCCACCCAGGCGCCTTTCTAGCCAAATGTTTGCGTGTTTAATACATGTAAGACACTGCTGCTGGGTGCCTTAAAAGTGTAAGATACTCTCTATTCTTCAGGAACTTATAGCCTAAATAGGGAAATAAAAACATCCATGGATACTCAACAGTGAAAAGATTAAAGCTTTACCTTTAAGATCAGGAACAAGACAAGGATGCCCAACTTTTACCACATTTATTCATATGATATTAGAGGTCCTAGCTGGAGTAATTAGGGAAGAAAAAGAAATAAAAGGCACCCAAATTAGAAAGGAAGAAGTGAAACTGTCACTATCTGCCAGTGACATAATACTATATATAGAAAAGACCTAAACACCCTACCAAGAAAAACTGTTAAAACAAGGAAATGAATTCAGTAAAGTTGCAGGAAATGAAAAATTAATACACAGAAATCTGTTGCATTTTTTTTTAAAGATCTTACTTTTAAGTCATCTCTATACCCAGTGCGGGGCTCGAATTTACAACCCCAAGATCAAGACTCACATGCTCTATCAACTCATCCAGCCAGGCACCCAAAAGAAATCTGTTGCATTTCTATACACTAATAATGAACTATCAGAAAGAGAAATTAAAGGGGCATGTGGGTAGCACAGTTTGTTAAGCATCCGACTCTTGATTTTAGCTCAGGTCATGATCTCACAGTTGTGAGATTGAGTCCCACAAGAGTCTCTGAGCTGGGTGTGGAGCCTGCTTGAAATTCTCTTTCTCCCACTCCCTCTGCTCCTCCCCCGCCTGCACCAGTGCTCTCTCGCTCTCTGTCTTTTCTTTTCTTTTTTTAATGTTTTTTTAAATTTATTTCTGAGAGAGAGAGAGATACAGCGTGAGTAGGGGAGGGTCAGAGAGAGGGGGAGATACAGAATCCAAAGCAGGCTCCAGGCTCTGAGCTAGCTGTCAGCACAGAGCCTGACGCGGGGCTCGAACTCATGAACCATGAGATCATGACCTGAGCCAACTGAGCCACCCAGGCACCCCGCTCTCTCTTTCTTAAAAGAAAACAAAAAGAAAAAGGAAGAGAAATTAATAAAATAATTCCATTAACAATTGCATCAAAAATAATAAAATACCTAGGAATAAATGTAACCAAGGAGATGAAAGACCTGTACTCTAAAAACTATAAGACATTGATAAAAGAAATTGAAGACAACACAAAGAAATGGAGGGATATTCATGTTCATGGATTGGAAGAATACTGTTAAAATGTCCATACTATCCAGAGCAATCTAAATTCAATGCAATCTCTGTCAAAAATTCCAATGACAGTTTTCAGACGAATAGAACAATCTTAACATTTGGATAGAACCATAAAAGACCCTAAGCCGTAACAGTCTGAGAAGAACAAAGCTGAAGGCGTCACTCTCCGTTATTTTCAAACTGTGTTACAAAAGAATAGTAATCAAAACAGGAGGATACTGGCAGGAAAAGAGACACGTAGATCAATGGAACAGAACAGAAACCCGAGAAATAAACCTACGCATCTATGGAACATTAATTTATGGCAGAGGACGCAAGAACATACAATGGAGAAAGAACAATCTCTTCAATGAACGATGTTGCGGAAACCGGACAGCTGCATGCAAAAGAGTGAAACTGGATCACTGCCTTACACTATACACAAAAATTTACTCAAACTGGCTTACAGACTTGAATGAAAGTTTCGAAACCTGAAAACTCCTGGAAGAAAACATAAATGGTAAACTCCTTGACATCAATCTTGGATGATTTTTTAGATTTGACACCAAAAGCAAAGGCAAGAAAAGCAAAACTAAACTGCATGAAACTGAAAAGCATCTGCACAGCAAAGGAAACCAAAAACAAAATGAAAAGGCAACACACTGGGTGGGAGAAAATATTTGCGAGTAGTATATCCAATTAGGGGTTAATATATGAAGAACTCCTATAACTCAATTAGCAAAAAACAAAAATAGCCAATTAAAAAATAAGCAGAGGATCTGAATAGACATTTGTCTAAATATCATATACAGATAGCTAATGAGTACATGAAAAGATGCTCAATGTCACTAACCAGGAGGCAAATCAAAATCATGATGAGATATTACCTCACACCTGTTAGGATGCCTATTACAAAAAGACAAGAGATAACAAATGCTGGTGAGAATGTGGAGAAAAGGGAACCCTTGTGCACTGTTGGTGGGAATGTAAATTGGTGCAACCTCTATGGAAAACAGCACTGACGTTCCTCAAAAAGTTAAAAATCGAGCTATCCCATCTAATGCAGCTATTTCACTTCTGGTATCTATCTAAAGAAAACAAACACACTAACTCAAAAAGATATAATATGTACCACCATGTTCATTGCAGCATTATTTACAATAGTTAAATATGGAAGCAACCTAAGCGTCCACTGACGGATGAAATGGGTTTTAAAAAATGTAAAGGGGGCGTCTGGTGGACTCAGTCTGTAGAATATGCAACTCTTGATCTTGGGATCGTGAGTTCAAGTCCCCCATTGGGTGTGGAGCCTACCTTTAAAAATGTGTGTGTGTGTGTGTGTGTGTGTGTGTGTGTGTGTGTGTGTGTATGTGTATAAAATAGAATATTATTCAATCATAATAGAATGAAATCTAATCATTTGTGACAACACGGATGGACCTGGAAGGCATTATGCTAAGTGAGGTAAATCACACAGTGAAAGACAAATACTGTCTGATCTCGCTTACATGTCTGAAAAAAAAAAAAGAAAACTAAATTCATAGATAGAATGAACAAGCTGGTGTCAGAGGTGGGGGGTGGGGGAGTGGACGAAATGGGTGAAGGCAGTCAAAGGCACAAACTTCCAGTTATCAGATAAATAAGTCAGCATGATAACTATAGTTGATAATACTGTATTGTGTATTTGAAAGTTGCTAAGAGAGTAAATCTTAAAAGTTCTCATCATAAGAAAAAATAATTCAGTAACTATGTGTGGTGACAGATGCTAACTAGAATTATTGTGGTGACCATCTCATAGTATATATAAATATCGAATCATTATGTTGTATGCCTGAAACGAATATAATATTGTATAGTAATTATTCTTCAATAAATGTTTAAAAAAGCATACATGGAAAAGATACCACCATGCAAATCAGTATACAAGGAATAGCTTTGTAAACCGTTTGAGAAAAAATTTATTTATTTTGAGAGAAAGAGAGAGAGAGAGAGAGCAAGTGCATGGGAGCAGGAGGGGGCAGAGAGAGAGGGAGAGAGAGGCCCAAGCAGGCTCCATGGTGTCAGCTCAAAGCCAGATGTGGAGCTCAATCCCGTAACCATGAGATCATGACCTGAGCTGAAATCAGGAGTCGGATGCTTGGCTAACTGAGCCACCCAGCACCCTTGTGGAACTATTGTTTATTTTAAACAAACAAATAAACAAAAGATTTGTATGGTCATGTACATTTTCCCCTTATCAGTGCAGAAAAGTTATATACTTTCTTTGAAGCTATAAGAGTTTTCTAACAGTTCCCATGTTTCCAGAGGATCACTGTGGATGTTGTGTTGTGAAAAGACTGGGGTCAGTGAACAAGAAGGAGAGCAGGGAAATGGGCTGAGAGGCCACTGCACTAGCCCAGAGAAGTGGCAAGGATGGTGGTGATACGTGGCTGGAATGGGGTACGTTTTGGAGGTAGAGGTAACATGATTTGCTGATGCTTAAAGGTAGCCTGTTAGAGGAAAAGAAGAGTTAAAGAGAACCCAGAGTTTGGGGCCTAAACCACTAAGAGATTGAAGGCACCACTCTCTAAGATATAGGACACTGGTGGCTGAACAGCCTTGGGGAGAAGCTCAATTATCATAAATTCTGTTTTGGAAAAAATCTAGGTTCAATGCCCATCAGACTTCCCAGCGGAGATGCCAGGAAATTGGAGTTCAGGGCAAAGCTCAGGGCCGGAGATCTCGATTTGGGACTCACGGGTGTGAAGATGGTATTTAAAACTACGAGACCTGTCAGAGAGTGCAGTCACAGTGAGAGGAGGTCCTTGGACCCTTAGAGCATTCCAACATTAGGAACTGGAAAGAGGAAAAAGACCCAATAAGGGACACTGAGAAGGACCAGCCATCAACAGAGGAGGAAGCCCAGGGCGAGAAGACACTAAGATCAAGATACTGAGATATTTTTGTATGCAGAGAGAGGAATGCGGGGGAGAGAGGAGGTAACTGCATGATTGACGACCTTGAGTAGGAGAGAGGAGATGGGGATGCAGCTCACAAGTTGCAGGGCTGGCCTGAGTTAGAAGAGAGTCAGTCCTTCACAGCAGCGAGAGAGTAGATGTGTAGGCGCATGGGTAGATGTGGTGCTGGGAGTGTGTACACGTCCTTGACTAGTTTTTCTCTACTGTGTCCTTGGTGCAGTTAGAAGTATGTGTCAGCCAAGACTGAGGGGCTGGGTGTTGAAGGCAGTCTCACCAGGGGTGAGTGAGAAGCTTTATCTCTCTGCTGGTCAAAGCTGTCGTAGAACATAAGTGAATTGGTAAGAAAAGACTGTTGTGCCTACTGGCAAGGCTGGCTGGTGAGCTGTCTTAGGAAACCAAGGAAATTGAAAGCCAGCTACACAGGTGAAACCTTTACTGAGCAATTCAGTTACCTTTTGTGTATTGCATTCATTCGACAAACATTGGCCGAGAGCCGCCACCAAGCTAGGAGGTCAAGATGTGATAATGGATGAGATTCCTCCTGGAACATATAACCTATGGATGTGTATTTTCCCGTAAGAATAAGTCTCAACTTAAAACTGAAGTTAAGTGGGAGAAAGGGGAGGATATTCTCAGGTGTCTGCTGAGAGCAGGTGGAGAGAAGGAAGGTTGTGGAAACTGAGGAATAAAGCTGCAGGGGGATGGGAGGCATACATTTCACAAGTTGGAACAAACATTCCTCCTTAAGCTCTACTCTCCTTTTTATCCAAGTAACACAGAGTTAGATACTACCCACTGCGCTACCAGCTGACTGAGGTCTTTGAGAAGTCCCTTAATTTATGTGCCAAGTACATTCCAGATGAGGTGCTCTCTGTGACCCCACCCCACTGTGCTGAGATTCTGCCACGGAACCTACTTTTCCATTATGAGCAGTAACTGCAGAAATTGTTTCATCAAATTGCTGTTAAGAAAATCTATCCCGAATATTAACTGTTTTTGCAAACCTCTCAAATTATCCTTCCCTTTTCTTCTTTCATGGTTCTAGGTAAATCCAAGAAGGTCATCATCAAATAAGCCATAGTTGTAAAAGACACACGAGCTAAAACCTAGGGTGCCTTGCCCCTCTGCTCTTTGTCGGGGAGTAATCACACCATGAACCCCACGGGGTCCCATTCCATCAGATTCTGCGATTCTTGCTTTGGTTCTTTTCTTTCATTATTCCAAACAGACTCACACTGAGCTCCCACACTTTCAAAAGGACCATTCGTTTTCCCGTACTGCAAAAAGCTGCATAGTTTTCTACTCAGGGCTGTTTTCCCACGGCACACTTAGGTCTCAAAGCTACATTAACTAATGCTTGTTTGCATGTTATGATTTCCGCTTGCTTCTTTCCAATGCTTTTACTTAATGGATTTTAAGTAAATATAGTTTTTAGCCAATTAAACTTTCCCCCACTTGTTTTTCATCTTTACACAGATTATTTCTTTATTTCATTGGAAAAGAAAACAGTACTAGGCAATGATTAATTCTAGGCAACCACATCAAAGGAGCCATTTAACCATTTCCCATTAAGAGCTAACTAATAAATACCTGATAAAGGCAATAATAATCTTTTTGTTTTATTGTTTGACCTTACAAATGTGTTTATTCCCCCCGACATCCTTGTGTGGTTTAATCATATTTATTACACAGTGCTAAAAACTAAGTGATTCCAAGTTCCTTCTGCCATTAGAGGGAATTGCTGTGTGATTGCACAAATCATTCTATATTTTACAAGCTGGATTAAATCCTCAAATGCTTTTCTTTGTGGATGGAGATCTATCTATAATTGCATTTTATTCAATCATTATCTTTGTATCATTAGTGTTCTGTGTTGCAAATAACTCAAAATATCTGAGAAAATAAAGAGAAATATTGGCTTACCTAACAGAAAAGTCCAGAGGTACTCAGCTTCAGGTAAGGTTTGATCCAGCAAACACTATCATGGAGGAGAAAAGGATTGTAAAGAATGCCAGAGCATTCAGTAATAACAATATTAGGTAAGTTTTTGAGATTTTTGTGATTTTTTTTGTATTTGTCAGCTTTTTTTTTTTTTTTTTTACAAATAGTTTATTGTCAAATTAGTTTCCACATAACACCCAGTGCTCATCCCCACAAGTGTCCTCCTCCATGCCCATCCCCCCCCCCCCCCACATCCATCAGTCCTCAGTTTTTGTCAGCATTCAAGAGTCTCTCATGGTTTGCCTCTCTCCCTTTCCCCCACCATTTCCCCCCTTCTTCTCCCCCTTGTTCCTCCGTCAAGTTCCTCCTAGTCCTCCTATACGTGCACACATATGATATTTGTCCTTCTCTGCCTGACTTATTTCGCTCAGCATAACACCCTCAAGGTCCATCCATGTAGCTACACATGGCCAGATTTCATTTTTTCTCATTGCCATGTAGTATTCCATGGTATAGATAAACCACATCTTCTTGATCCATTCGTCTGTTGATGGACACTTAGGCTCTTTCCATGTTTTAGCTATTGTGGAGAGTGCTGCTATGAACATTGGGGTACATGTGCTCCTATGCCTCAGCATTTCTGTATCCTTTGGGTAAATTCCTAGCAGTGCTATTGCTGGGTCATAGGGGAGTTCTATTGTTAGTTTCCTGAGGAACCTCCACACTGTTTTCCAGAGGGGCTGCTTTTTGAAATTTTTAATGAAAATTTCTTATTCTAAATATTTTTTTTATCCTCTAGAGTGGTTTCTGCAAATTGCATAAACTTCAGACTTCACAAAACCTGGATCTTTCTCTGCTGAAGAGAGGATGAGAAGGTTGCTCCCAGAAGAAAATATTTTATAAAAAACGAGGGTAAAAGGACATCTAGTGACACAAACAAGACATGACCACTAGGTTTTAAATGTGTTTTGAACTTTTTAGCTTTCATTTCTTCCAAATGGGTCTAATGAATGATTTTTTTGGTGATGAAGCTATTTAAGGCAGGGACTATGGGTTAAACTTTTCTGGTTGTGCCTCCCAGTGATCAGCAAAGTTGTTTGTGTATAAAAACATTGACTTATTAATGCTTTTTTCCAAGAATGTGATTCCAAAATGATTATACTTTGTTTTTATTTGACCATACACAAAAGTCTCATAGAGGAGTCCAAGTTCCACAGAGGAGTTCAGTCACAAACTCAAAGGATCCTATACAGAAATACTTTTACAACAACAGCAAAACATGGTTATAGAACACAGCAATGACCTAAGCCTTGGCCACTGATTCTCTTATTTCAAGTAATTGTCTAGTGGCTATGTCCGTGATATTTGTTGAAACAGAACTTTAAAGTAAAAAATCTTGCCAGAAATAAGCTTGTTATTATGTTAGAAATTACTAAAAGTAACTCAACGTTTCCTAGTATCATTGAAGAGCATGTGTTTATTTTAATTTTTTAAAATTTACCTATTTTTGAAAGACAGAAAGAGAGCACTAGTGGAGGAGGGGCAGAGAGAGAGAGAGAGAGGGAGGGAGACACAGAATCTGAAGCAGGTTCCAGGCTCTGAGCTGTCAACACAGAGCCTAATGTGGGGCTTGAACTCCACAAACTGAGATCATGACCTGAGCTGAAGCGGGACGCATAACCACCTAAGCCGCCCAGGCACCCCAGCATGTGTTTATTTTATACATTTTCATAAAGAGTTACTGTGAAATTACTTGGGAGGAAAGGAGTTGAATTAGACTGTTCACCCTGGCCTTTCCGGGAAAGGTTTGGGATTCATGTTCAGTTTTGTCATGAGCTGAAATTCATTCTCAGTAAGAAAGGTTGTGACAATGAACTTGGTTAGGTTTGTCTAGAGATTGTTGTCATTGGTCTGGAAAGGTGAAGATCTTACCCTCAAAGAATCTTTTGCTTCTACTAGAAAGTCTTCATGTGGCTGTTATGGGCGATGCTTTGGTATATTATTAAGTAACCATAGTTTGGGTCTCTTGGGGTCTATTTGAAGCAACTCCAAACAAACGAGGAGGTACCTTGTTTATACTTTGCTGTTTGCCAAGTGGCCTCTCTCAGCACAGTGTCTTTATTCGTAAAAACCAGAGGTTGTTCCAGAATGATCTCCAAGGTTCAAGCAGCTGTGACAGTCTGTTATTCTAGGATCCTGTGATAGGACATATATTCTAAATACTATATTCTATAGTACTCTATATATTATAATATACAGATAGTCTCAGGCAAATGTTAAAGACTTGATTAACATGAGAAATAGTTCCCTGAAACTCAGGAATCTTCTTCAGCTTATTGTGAATGTACTCACTTTAAATTTTTCTGTGTTTTCCAAGATTTCCTGGAAGCGAGGAGGCTTTTTGTCCCCCTCAGCAGTTAAACCAGCCTGCCTCAGACAATCACCTAGGATTGGGAATATTGATGTAAGTGGGTTTGTAGGCCTCAGAATGGGCGTATCACGCACATTGCTGGGTCCCACTCCCAGAGCTCCTGGCTCAGCTAGTCTGGGGGGGGTGGGTGCCTGAGAACCTGCATTTGTAACAAGTTCCTAGGTGATGCTCCTGCTGTGGGACCGTGCTTAGAGAACTGCTCATTTATTACATTAACTCATTTAGTGGACTCTTCCCTTGAAGGCGGAGGACATTTAAGGTCTGTGGCCATTATGTAGGATTAGGCCTATATATTCTTGTCGCTACTCCTTCCTCCCTTCACACCCTTCCCCAGTCCTGGAAATTCAGAGCTTACTGCAGGAGACAACACAGTCGGGTGGTGGGTGCTCAGTTTCCAGTTTGTGGCATGAAAGATGGGGGGCAGAACTAGAAAATACTTTCTTCTTTAATCAGCGGTTTGTACTGGGAGACTTATCTAGGTTGGCTAGAGCCGATTAGCATGCCTGACCGTTCATCCAGTTAATTCTATAATGGTTTGTGCTTAATCCTGAAATACTGCATTTCATCTGTCTTTTTAGCTATCTGCCCACCCATCCATCTAATTTATAATCACTCCAAGAAAATGGGATATACATATAAATAAAAATTAAAAATATCTAAAATTCATTTAGCTCAAGAAAATCGCCTCCAAACTTTTTCTATAACTAAAGAAACACACATCAATAAGTGGGATCATATTGATCTGAAAGACCCATTGCCATCTGTTGTGAACATCCTTCCATGTTAACAAATATACAACTACATCGTCATTTAATTTTTATTTTAAAATTATATATTATTAATTATAAAAGTAACAATTCCCTAGTGCAAAAACTTGAGACAGTTCAGGAATGTGTAAAAACGGAAAGTCCTGGGGTGGCTGGGTGGCTCAGTTGGTTGAGTGGCTGACTTTTGATTTCAGCTCAGGTTGTGGTTCTTGGGTGGTGGGATCAAGCCCTATGTCAGCTGCATGCTGAGCATAGAGTCTACTTGGGATTCTCTCTCTCTCTCTCTCTCTCTCTCTCTCTCTTTCTCTCTCTCTCTCTCACCCCCTGCCCCTATCCCCTGCCTGCATGTGCTCTTGCTCTAAAACAAAACCAAACCAAACCCTGAAAGTCCTATTTTCCCATATCCAAACATCATTTTCAATAGCTGCACAGCATTTTATTATATAGAAAACACTATAATTTAACCAGTCCCCTATGAATAGTTATCTCTTAAGTTGTCTCCTTTTTTGCTTTCATTATAAATAATACTGTATTGAAATATTTTGCATATAGATATTTGCACATTTCTCTGATTATCTCTTCATTTTAGTGATATTTTAATATCCTTATTGTTATAAGGATAACGAATGCTTACCAAATTTGGAAATAATAAAAATATTTTTTACCTAAGGTGGTTAAGACAAGTAGGTAGCTAACTGAAAAAGTTGGTAAAGTGGAATGCCTGGGTGGCTCAGTTGGTTGAGCATCCATCTTTGGCTCAGGTCATGATCTCTTGGTTCATAGGTTCAAGTCCCTCATCAGGCTTGCTGCTATCAGTGCAGATCCCACTTCATATCCTCTGTCCTCCTCTCTGACTCTGCCCCTCCACTGCTTGTGCTCTCTTTCAAAAATAGGGAAACATTTTTAAAAAGTTGATAAAGCAAGGGATCATGAAAAAGAGGAATTTTATGAAAGACACAGATGACTCTAATGCTATTTAAATTGTTCCAGAGCATAAAGAAATAAAATATCCAAATTATTTTACATGAAGCCATCATTACACTGATAATATGCAATAATGAATACATGAGAAAACCATAGAGCAATCTCACTTATGAATATCAATCCAACAATCCAAGTATTAGCAATCAAACTTCAGTAACACATTAAAAGAATACTAACATTATAGTTAGGAATTCCAGGAATGTAAAGACCATTCAATATTAGGAAATCTTATTTTACGATAGAAAAAAAAAATATTATCTTTCCAACAGGTACAAGGAAGGCATTTGATCAAATTCAATATCTATGCCTGGTAAAGATGCAGTTAGCTTAGCAGTAGTTGAATACTTTCTTAACCTGATTAAATAGATCTATCTTAGTGTAAAAGCCAGAAGTGAGTGTAATGAAGGAATAATATATGTTTCCATTAAAGTCGGAAATGAGGCAAGGATGTCTAGTAACACTACAATTATTTAACATCATTCTGCAGGTATTAGCTAATTCAATTAGGTAAAAGAAAGAAATTAGAGGCATACTGAAAAAAAAAAGAAGAGGTTAACATAACCACTATTACAAATGAGGTAACGTTATATTTAGAATAAGAGAGAGTCACCTGACAAATGATGTTAAACAATACAGGAAGTAATTTGGCTCGGTTAACACACACACACACACACACACACACACACACACACACACAGAGTAAACAGCCTTTGAAATATAAAAATAATAAAAAATAATAATCAATTAGAAGATGTAATGGAAGACTCTATTTACATTGTAACTGAAAAAACAAATTAAAAGAAATATGGAAGTTCTAATTAAAGAAAATTTTAAGATGTAGAACTACATGAAAAGATGCTCAACACCACTAATCATCAGGGAGATGCAAAGTAAAACTACAATGAGATATCACCTCATACTTGTTAGAATGGCTGGTATGAAAAAGATAATAAGTGTTGGTGAGGATGTGAAGAAAACGTAACCTTCATGACCAGATGGTGGGAATGTAAATTGGTGCATCCATTGTGGAAAATAGTATGGAGCTTCCTTAAAAAATTAAAAATAGAAATACCATATGATCCAGCAGTTCCACTAACTGGGAAGCATTAACTTGAAAAGCTATATGGACCCTATGTAGCATTATGTTCTGCAATAGAAGTTTAGGTAAATGGACTATGGTGTATTCATGCAATGGGAAAATATCATGTAGCTATTTAAGAAAGAAATGTAGTCTGGGCACCTGAGTGGCTTAGTCAGTTCATTGTCTGACACTTGATTTCTACTCAGGTGTTGATCCCAGGGTTGTGGGATCGAGCCTGGGGTGGGGCTCCATGCTCGATGTGAAATCTGCTTGGAATTTTCTCTCTCTCTCTCTCTCTGCCCCTCCCCCACTCTCTCTTTCTCTCTCAAAATAAATAAACGTTTTTTAAAAAAGAGAAATATTTGGCTAGAGACTCAGCTTTGCACAAAGGAAAGTATGCAGGCTTATGGAATCAGGGGAAGAACAATTCAAATCCCAGCTCTGCCATTCACTAGTTGGTTAAAGTCAAATATACTTAATATCTCTGAGCCTCAGTTTCCCTATATAACCCCATAGGTTATAATTTTGAGATAGAATTAGATAATATATATAAAGTACTGTTATTTATAGATGTGGTTAACTATAAAGTGTTTAAAATGAGAACCGAACATGTGACATAGGCCAGCCAATCGGATCATTCCCTGCCTGCCACAGGCCAGCCAATCAGAGAATTCCCTACCCTGCCACAGGTGAATCTGTCTGTGCCTTCTAGTCTTCCCCCTCCTCCACACATGGCTTTTGAGAAACTGACTTGTAGATGCGGAAGAGGGTGGTTTTCTCTCATCTGAGATCGAAACGTACACAGAGATTTCAAACCATCATCTCCAGCCTGGATTATGCAACATCCTCCAAATTGGTCTCCATGCTTCCTCCCTTGCCCCACACATCTCCCTAAAATACAATTGTGGCTGCTTTATTGGCGGGAGTGCATATTTTTAAATTGAAAAATAAATAGAAAGTCAAAGTGGAAAAAAAGAGTTTCAAGTGTAAGAAGGAATAGCAAGTGTAAATGTGTGGGGACTGGAGTATGGTTTAGGATGAGCCAAGAGGCTGGAGTGGAAAAGTGGTTAAGGAAAAGGTGGGAGATGAATCAGAGAGGCAGACAGTGCCATGTTAGGATTTTGATTTTATTCTAACAGTGACAGGAAGCTGCCAAGCAAGGAAGTGTCTTACTCTGAATTATATTTTGAGGAGATGTATGGAGCAAGGGAGGAAGCATGGAGACCAATTCGGAGGATGTTGCATAATCCAGGCTGGAGATGATGGTTTGGACAAGAAGGTTAGCAGCGGGAGTAGAGAGAAGTGTTCAGAATTGGGCTCTATCATAAAGGCAGAGCAACTAGAATTTTCTGCTGGAAAAGGACGTGGAGTGTGAAAACAAGAGAGGGATAAAAGAAGATACCAGGGGTTTTGCCTAAGCACCTGGTGAGGTGCCATTTACTGACACAGGAAATGCTAGAGAGGAGTGAGGTTGAAGGTGGCCATGGTAAGTTTGAGGTGGCTTTTAGACATGTGGACAAAGGGTGGAGAAGATGGTGGTATTAACACGTCTGGAGTGCTGGGTTGAGGTCAGCTTGGACCCATAGATCTGGGATCATTCATACATGTTTTGAAAGCCTTGGGAGTAGTAGATCATGGGTTGGCAAGCTTTATCTATAAAGGGCCAGATAGTAAATATTTTAGACTTGGGTCATACATTCTGTCACAGCTACTCAAGTCTGGCATTGCAGTATGAAAGTAACCATAGACAATATAAAAATGAATGAGCATGATTGTGTTCCAATAAAACTTTATTTGATAGAGCAGGTGGCAGACCAGATTTGGCCTGTGGACTGTACTTTGCCAACTCTTGAACTACATTATGCTACTGAGGGAGAATGTAAAAAGTGAAGAGCTCAGAGCCCTGGGGCACTCCAACATTTAGAGAAATGGGGAAAGGAAGAGGATGTAAGAGACTGAGATGATAGCAAACAGAAAGATAAGAGAAAAATCTGGAGACTGGCATAGCACAGAAGCCAAGGAAGATGTTTTAAGAAAGACAAACCAATATTGTGGTATCAATAAGTATCATGAAACACTTGGAGACTGAAAATTTTTTTGAAATACTCTTCATGGTTATCTTCATCTTTCATTATTTTTGAACCATTTTACAACTTTGTAAGTTGTAGAAAACTGATAATAATGCAAATTATTCTTGTCCATAGAAAAGAATTGTGTTTGGTGGAACACACCTGATACATTGGTGGAATTGGTGAAATGTCACTGCCTGGTGGACAGACCAGTTCTGCATCTATTTGTAACTTTGTACTAGCATTCATTATTTCCATATGTGGGGTTCACTAAATTCTTCTTTGAACAGATTGTAACATCTTATTGGTTCCCTCATTAATTAATGAGTGAACTAAAGTTACTGATATTCATTTTATATTTCTACACGAGTCATGATCATACCTTGTAAAATAATGTTTCTTTAACAGTGGACGGTAAGTAAGATAAGAATTGAGAATTGACCATTGGATTTGGCAACATGGGGATCAGTGTGTCTTTGATAAGAGCTATTTTGGAGTAGTAGTAAAAGCATTGACTGGAGCATGCTGTATAAAACTATAATAATAAAGACACATGGGCATAGGGAAAAATAAATAGGTCACTGGAACAGATTTAGAGAGCCCAGAGCAAACCCACACGTAAATAGAAACTTCACAGACGACAGAGGTGGCAGTGCACAGATAGAGTATGCCATAAGTGGTGCTGGACAATTTTTAAAAAATTTTTAAGTGTTTATTTATTTTTGAAGGAGAGAGAGACAGACTGTGGTGGGGGGGAGTGGCAGAAAGCGAGGGGGACACAGAATCTGAAGCAGGCTCCAAACTCTGAGCTGTCAGCACAGAGCTCATGCGGGGCTCAAACCCACAAACCGTGAGATCATGACCTGAGCCAAAGTTGGACACTTAACCAACTGAGCCACCCAGGTGCCCTGGACAATTTTTTATCCATATGACAAAAGCCCCAAATTGGATCTCCATCTTCAACTAAACAACTTCTTCCAGTGGATTTAAGACCTAAATGAGAAAAGCCAAAAGCTAAAGCTTTTAGAAAAATATAATAGAATATTTTTATGACCTCATAGTAAAGCAGAATTAAATTTTTCTTAATGTTTATTCATTTTTGAGAGAGAGAGAGAGAGAGCAGGGGAGGGGCAGAAAGAGAGAGGGAGACACAGAATCTGAAGCAGGCTCCAGACTCTGAGCTGTCAGCACAGAGCCCCACGCAGAACTCAAACCCACCAACCGTGAGATCATGACCTGAGCCCAAGTCGGATGCTTAACTGACTGAGCCACCCAGGTGCCCCAGTAAAGCAGAATTTTTTAAACAAGATACAAAACCACAAATTATAAAGGAAAATATATGAGAATTTGACTTCATTAAAATAAAAAATACCACTTCTGATCGAGAATCACCATAAATAGATGGAAAGTACAGTTTCTCATAACAGTTAACTGACAACGGAAAGGTATCCAGATTATACCAGTAGGTGAGGGAAGTACTTTGGGAGTGAGTTTTTCAAATCCTGCTCAAGTGCAAGTTTCTTGTTGCCACTCTTCTGCTTGTGCCTCTCTCTGCCCAGAGCGTTCCTCTGCCCTTGGGGTGACATAAAAGCTTTAACACGGCCGAGCCAGATCCTGTCACTTTTCGGGGTCATCAGAATCCATTCTTGAGGCTCGGCTCTTGGAGACTCTGTCCTGGCCTCGAACTGTTGGCCTTCTCTGAGACAGCGGTTTTCTCCCAGGCAAGAGAGGAGTCCAGAAACGTTACACAGAAAACCAAGTAAGTACTTGCAGTAGACCCTTCCCACAAGTCTGAGAGCCACGCTTGGGAGGCGTGTCCTTCCAAAGATGTTAGGTTCTTGTGGCCCCAGAACCTAACCTCGGCTCTTTGCATTGCCCCCTTGGGCAGTCCCGGGGCACCGGGACGACCGAGAGAGAGGGGGGAGAGGGAGAGAGAGAGAGGCGACCATGACGACGCGGTGAGTGTCCGACAGGGAGGGCGCGGGCGCGACGGCTGGCGCCGGGGCCCCGGCGAGCTGGGGACGAGGCCACGGCGGCGAGGAGAAGCCGGAGGCTCACGGGCCGGGAGGAGAGACCCTCCGCGGAGGGGGGGAGCGAGCCCGGCCCCCCGCGCGGCCCTCGCCCCTTATCGCGCGGGGGTCACGGCCGGCGGGGCAGGCCCCCCGGGGCGCGGCCGGGGCGGGGCGGGGCGCGGTGCCCGCCGTCCCAGGCGCTCGGCGAGCTCGGAGTGTCCAGCTTGGGCGAGCAGTGCGCGGCGGCAACATGAAGCCCCACAATTTGGAGCTGATTTTTGACCACGTGGGGCACTTCGGCAGGTAGGGAGTTGGCGGTGGGCAGCGGGGAGGACGGCGGAGGGGAGCGGGAGCCACGTGGAGGAGGCGCCGGTCGGGTCTGTTTCTTTCCGTTGCGGTGGGGCTCTCGCGCCGCGATCCCGACACGGAAACCTCTCCCGCTCCTTCTGTGGGGAAGTCGGGAGACCCGCGTCCAGACTCCTGGCCCGGAGCTGGGCTTGTGCTCTCGGACTCTGGCGCCGGGGTCTCCCCGACAGCGAGCGGAGGGGCGCAGGGACTGGCCTCGGGAGCTTGGGTGCGCCCCCCCCCCCCCACCCCGGCCGGCGCGCCTGCTGCGAGCAGGTGGGACCTGGGGCGCGCCCTCTGCGGGAGCCCAAGTCCGAGCCCGGGCCGGAGAGGTCGGCTCACACAAGTAGAGGCGTGCCTGTGCCCCGCGGCGCGGCTCCTCTTTCAGGTCCCAGACGACTGCTGACCGGCTCCGCCCCCGTAGGGTCCCCCTCTGTGCCTGGCAGGCAGGTATCGCCCCAGGAAAACCCGTTAGTCAGATTTTGTTGCCATTTATAGAAACCTAATAGTGTGCCGGGTACGTTGTGTCGGGTACACACAGCGTTTCATTTGATGCCCTTGCAAAGGAGGTGTTTACATCCTTATTTTAATGATGGGGAAACTGAGGCTGATATGGCCAGGGACCCACAAAGGCTACACGCTGGGACCCAGATTTAGCCACTTGGCACCCTCCTTTCATTTGCTAAATTAAGACATTAAAATATTGCATTCATTCATTTATGGAGAAACGCTCCTCTGACCCAGAGCCTTCTGGGAAGAGAGGCTGCTGGGTGAGGGGCCATACAGCGTGATGATCAGAGGTGTGGAGCGGAGTCTGAATCCTGGCCTGCCTCTTATCTCTACTATTCTGGTAATATTGTGCCTCAGTTTCCTATCCACAAACTGGGAATCACAGTAATTCCTGCCTTGCCTCCCGGGCTTGTAGTGAGGAGATGGTGTGGTGCTGTTTTCCAAGTTGGAAAGTTGCACAAATGTTGGTGATGATTCCATGTGGGGGAAGGAGGAAGGCGGTTGAGCAGTCCCAGAAGGGGCAGGAGGCCCCAGATTTCTCCTGCTTCCTTCTTCTTTTTTTTTTTTTAATATTTATTTTTTAGAGAGAAAGAGACAGAGAATGACAGGGGAGGGGAAGAGAGAGGGAGACACAGAATCCGAAGCAGGCTCCAGGCTCTGAGCTGTCAGCACAGAGCCCGACGTGGGGCTTGAACTCACTGACTGCGAGATCATGACCTGAGCTGAAGTCAGACACTTAACTGACTGAGCCACCCAGGGGCCCCTCTCCTGCTTCCTTCTAATACCTGTGTTTCTTTCTTTTATATATATTTATTTATTTATTTCTAGGAGAGAGAGAGAGACAGCGTGAGCAGGGGAGGGTCAGAGAGAGAGGGAGACACAGACTCTGAAATAGGTTCCAGGCTCTGAGCTGGCAGTCAGCACAGAGCCCGACGCGGGGCTCGAACCCACGAACCGCGAGATCATGACCTAAGCGAAAGTTGAACGCTTAACCGACTAAGCCACTCAGGTGCCCCCTAATACCTGTGTTTCTTGAACATTGATCAGCGTGCCTGGCTCTGTCAGAAGCTTTTTGTACATGCTACCTTCTGTAATCTTCTCTACTGCTTCATGAGATTGGTAGTATCACTCTCGTTTTACACCTGAGAAAACTGGGGCTTGTGCCTACATCACAGATCTAGTAATGGCAGGGCGGAATTGGATGTCATTGGAAGTCCATCAGTCTCCATAGCCCATGCTCTCAGCCCTGATGTTCTCCTGAACACAGGTACCAACTCCAGGACTCCATCGGGCTCTTTATATATTATTTCGTTTTATCCTTCTTGAAGCCGACTAGCATGGGGATTACAAGGTCAGCTCTAGGGTCGGATGTCCGAGCTCCAGTCCTGGCCCTACCTCATATTAACTGTGGTCTTGAGCATTTTACTTACTACTTCCTCACCTGTAAAAGGAGGGTAATAATAGTACTCCAAATTTTTATTATAAGGACTCCACATGCAGTCTCTCTGCATGCATGTAAGACTTAAATCCTTACAGTCACCCCATGAGGTAGGAGGTACTAATACCATTCTTTTCCTTTATATTTTAGAGATTAACAAGGTCATTATATCAGTTGGCGTTTGGCTAACAGAGATTCCCTCAGTTGGAAATTTGTCCCTCTCCAGTAACTGTTCAGGGCAGATTCTTCCCATGGGGTCTTCCAGGGACCCACGTGGGTGACGCAGCCCGGCCACCCACAGCATGGGGCTCTCTCTCTGTGCTTGGGGCATCTGTTCCCATTTTCTTCACCTGCATTGGTCAAATATAGCTCTCCTGGGTGGGAAAAAGAGAGAATGGATTTGGGGAGACAACTCTTAGCTGGCTACAGTAATGTGTGCAGAAGTCTTAACATTCAGTACATTCTCAATAAACCATGGCTATTATTGTTTCCCAAGTCCCCATCCTGGTGGGAAGGGTTGGCTTGTGAAAGCAGCATGTAGCGAGGCAAGGGTAACAAACTAATGCTTATAGAAGGTGAAAACAGTGTGACCACGGCACAGGCCCCCGATTTTCTCTGACATTTGCTCTAATTGTGCTTTTTATTGTTTATACATAGAAAGAGAAGTTGTGTTTTATTATTTAACCTTCTTTTAAGGAAACCTTAAAGTGAAAGTGTTAAGTAGGGAGCCCTAATTATCTTTCATTTAGCATTAGTAATTTCTACGGGGAGGAAGCACTATCCTAATCACCTTTAAGAGAGGAAAGCAGGACACCTAAGAATTAAAAACCACTCCTGGTCTTGTCCGGAAGCCGTACTGAAGTCCCATAAACTTCATGGATTAAGGCCCACGTGAGAGGGAATTGAGGAACCATCCTCAGGCATCTGTGCTGGGATCATCTAAGAACCAGGATCCCTGACTTTTCTTGAATTAAGGGGAGAAATGATTTAAAATATTAGAGCTGGAATGTGGAGCCTGTAGCTGATTTACACCTATGGACATAGGTCGTTTTGTTTTGTTTTCTCAATATAGGAACCTGCTTTGGTTCCTCCTTTTTGACTTCACCTGACAAACATCATATAGCCAGCACTTCTGTGCACTAACACTCTGCCACAGTGCTTTACATGAACTCTTCAACAACCCCTCAACAACCCACTCTTCAGATAAGGAAACTGAGGCACAGAAAGCTTAAGGATCTTGCCCATGGTCCCCGGTGGTAAGTAAGAGACACAAGAGTCAAACTTTAGTAATCTGGCTCTGGAGTCCATGCTCTTGTCCGCAGTGGGATACCACCAGTTACATTTCTTTATACAGAATGATATAAATCTAGGACTGAAAGTAATTTTCTTCACCTGTCACCCAGATTGCATGGGTCCATTTTCGGTCATCTTTGCTTTTCCTTGCTGGGCTTTCTGCCTACTGTGTCCGTATGATTCTTTTTCCATTAGAGTGTCTCTCTAGCTGTGAACACGGTGCTGTGTTGTATCTGTAAGTCTTATCCCAGAGGGTCCTTAGGTCGGCACATTGATAACACCTGATGGACAATAATCTCTGTAAGGGAGAGAGTGGTATGTAAGAATGCTAGATACCTAGGGAAGTAGGGTCTTATCATTTCAAGAAGTTATCCTTGCAACAAGGAAAGGGAAATTTGAATTGAAAGGATACTCAGTATCTTTCCATCATGTAGAAAGCATATTTATCTGAACCAACATGGATTGTTTGGAGACTGCTAAGATGTTTTTCTGCCTAAAGTATAAAGTATGAGGGTGAGAGAAGGGAGGTAAGCTCACAATCATCTCTAAGAATGTTTTTATATGGCATGCTAAGGAGTTCAGGTATTAGGAAGGTTGCTTTGCAGAATGGAAGGTGCATTGGGGGGACCGGAGTTTGGGTAGCGCCCAGAGAAGACCTAGGGAAGAGCCCAGGTGGGACATCAGGAGGGTCTGGACCAAGGCAGGGGGTGTGAGAGGGAGGACTGGACAGTTCTTTTTTTTTTTTTTTTTAATGTTTTATTTATTTCGGAGAGGGAGAGAGACAGCGTGAGCAGGGGAGGGTCAGAGAGAGAGGGAGACACAGAATCTGAAACAGGCTCCAGGCTCTGAGCTAGCTGTCAGCACAGAGCCCGACGTGGGGCTCGAACCCATGAACCATGAGATCATGACCTGAGCCGAAGTCGGAGGCTTAACCGACTGAGCCATCCAGGTGCCCCAGGACTGGACAGTTCTGACAGGTGGCATTGTTGGGACCTTCTGGTTATAAAGGAGAAGTGGGCAAGACACTCTCATGACATGCATCATATTTCTGGTTTGTGTAGATGATGGTGTCCTAAACTCAGAAACAGTTACACCCCAGGTGGGGCAGGCTTGGGGCTTGGATCAGTTTGAGAGTCTTGTGGGAATTCCAGGTTGAGACATTTAATAGGCATTTGGATAAACAATGTATTGCTCAGGCAAGATAATGTCCTTGTCAGTATGGGTTGGGTGGCCATTCAGGGCTGAAATCCAGCTGGTAGGCACAATGTGGACAGACTGGGTGTAACTTGGTACCCATTCCAATCTCGCCTCAGCAGGGCCTTGCTGAATACTTTTCTTGCTCTCTGGGTCTTGAAGATATTAAACTTTTAAATTGATATATTACATATATACAGAAAGTATGCACCATAATCTACAACCCAATGAATCATCATAAAGTGAACACAACCATGTTACCACCGCCAGACCACCCCTTCTCGTGCCCTCTCTCAAGCACTATCTCCTCCCCTTCCCTCCCCTCCCCCAGTCACTACTGTCCTCATCTCTACCTCCATGGATTAGTTTTGTCTGATTCTAAACTTTATATATATAAATGGAGTAAAAAATCATGTACTTTTGGTCAGGCTTCCTTTGTTCAACATCATATGGGAGGTTCACCCCATATATGACACGGTAGTTTGTTGATTTTCATTGGTTTAGAGTATGTCATGACCCAAATGTTTCACAGTCCATTCACTTACTGTTAACAGACATTTAGATTGTCTCCAGGTTGGGCTTATCACACATACGTTTTCTCCTCTATGTATTTTAAGGTCCTTGTGTATGCATTTCGTTGGGTATGTACCAGGAGAGGAATCACTCTTGCTGAGTGTGCGTGTAGTCAGCGGCCAGACAGATCGGCAAAGCGGTTGCAACAGATTACATCCTCACAAGCTGTTTATGAGAGTCCCAGTTGCTCCACAACAACTGTTAAATATTTTGCATGTCAAACCTTGTATCAACAGATAGTTCAACCAGAGAATTCGGTTTCTCAGGGTGGTGTTTCTCTTCCATGTCAGAATCTCTTAGGAAGCTTTTTAAGCTTGTATAGAGTCCTGGATCCTACCTCAGACCTCCTGAACCACAGTCACTAGGGGTGGGTCAGAGAAGACAAATCCTAGTTTCAGAGGGTGCGATGGTAGGTGCTCTGTTGGTGTGTGTGTGTGTGTGTGTGTGTGTGTGTGTGTGTGTGTGTGTAAGTAGTTCTAGGGTTGACTGTGGGGTTCAGGCTGGCTGGGGAAGGAAGTGAAGCCAGGGAGGTGGCAATAAACTTAAGAAGCTGGTGGGATCCAAAGACTGGGCTCCTGCATGGGGCTGCGGCTGGGGTCAGCGAGAAGGACCGGGGGATGGGGGAGGGTGGGAGGTTACCATCAGCAGAATGTGACCTTTTCAACAGTGGAGCCATTCCAAGGGAAGAAACTACTTAGGTACCAACCCAGATGCTAAAGTGCATGATCCAACATACAGTGTTAGTAGAATAGGCACAGTGGGGCCGAGACAATGCCGAATAAGGTGCCATGTACAGCATAAGCAACAGGTGTAACCTGGGCGAGGGAAATGGGGAGTCCCTGCTGTGCAAGAACAGGCCTGTCTAGAATCTGCCTGACACAAGCAGAGCCGCTCGGATGGAGTTGTCTCACAGCGCCCTTCTAGCCATCCTTCATCACCCTCGCAGGATGGGAAGTGCTTCGTGAGGAACTACCGGCCAGGGGAGAAGCACTTCCTGAATCCACAAGCCTGTTCCCTGGGGCAGGCGACCCTCCAGCCAAGCCAGGTGCTCACAAGTAGCATAGTGTGTGCAGGCCAAGGGCAGAGCCTGACCCTGTGGCTCCACAGTGATATCTAGCAGCCCGGGCATGGAGGCTAGTGACCTGCGGCAGTGAGGGTCAGGCACCACCGTTTCAAGTGTGATCTTAGCTTCTCAGGTTCTTTTGAGTCACAGCAACTTAGGCTTGTCTTCCCAGCCTGCTGTTCCTACCCAGCCCCTCGGTATGGGATAGACTGAGGCCGATTTCTGATAGCTGTTCTTCGGGCAGGGTTGCCTTGTCTAGAAAAACAGAGCTGGCTCCTTTTAGCTGCAAGGACTCAGGCTTTAGTGCTCTAGGCTCTTCTCTCGGCCACCCACCCCGGAGACACTGAGAATAGTATGTGTGTGTTCTCCCTCCATTTCTGTTGCTAGAAGAAAGCCACTCGTTGCTCGCTTGCCTTTTGCGTCGTGTTTTTCTTTTTGAACTGGCTGCTGGGGCCAGTGCCAGATACAGAGTTCAACTCTGAAACCGTGGCCAGCTCCAGTGTGTGGCATCTGGATGGCCACAATATGTTAAATTGGTTCCATTTTACTTCTCTGTCTCCGTGGGGTTCTAGAAGCGAGGGACCGTGGCCGCGTGCCAGCTTGGCAGTCATCCCTGGGCACTGGGGGAGGTTGCCAGCTTGATAACTTCACAGCACCGCTTCTGTGACTTTGCTTAGCATTGCCACCTTGTCAGAGTCTCCAGCGTGGGGTGTGTTCACCCCTCTGGTGGACAAAGATGATTCTTTGGAGTACCATGAGCACACCTATTTTACATATGAGGGTATGTACATGTATATGAATTTATATTACAATATGCATAATATGTTAATTCAGTATGTAAATACGTGTATCCAGATATGCTCATTTTATACATCTGTGCACACACACACATCGTTTTTTTTTTTTTTTGGCTGAAGGAGAATCCAGTCAAAAATTTTTATACACCGACCTCTTATTTATTTATTTATTTATTTATTTATTTATTCATTTAGAGCATGAGCAGGGGAATGGCAGAGAGAGAGGAAGAGAGAATCCCTAGCAGGCTCTATGCTCTCAGCATGGAGCCTGACACAGGGCTCAAACTCATGAACTGTGAGATCGTGACCTGAGCTGAAATCAAGAGTCGATGCTTAACTGACTGAGCCACCCAGGTGCCCCTATGCACTGGCCTCTTGAACCTCTCCTTACCAGAGGTACTGAGTATGCAATAATCTCAGCACTGCTCCTTTTACCCTGAGGGATTCCATGACATTCTACATACACTGCACTACACACCGTGCTAGGTGCCACAGAGATACTAACGTGATTGAAGTACCATTTCTACCTTTATGGGACTATCATTCAGCCTTTTGTGGGAATTTTTTTGTTGCTGTTGATTTGGTAGAGAAATAGAAAGCATTCACCTGATGTTCTTTAACAAACACAGGTGTATAACAGAATGGTACTTCAGCTGTATACTGTGGTCAGAGAGGGGAGAGAAAGAAATGGGAGAGAAAATGAGCAAAGGTGAGATGGCAGAGCAGGGGAAGCAAATAGAAAGGGTGGACCCGAGAGAAGCAGGCAGTGGGGATGGGTAAAGAGGGGCTGGATGGAGGCATTTAGCGTGGAGAGACCAGAGGAGTGGAGGGGAGGTGCTGCGGCAGGAATGGCCGAGGCCTGCTGTTCGCACAGCGTGACCTGCACATCTCTGGGTCTGCAAGGCCCCAGCTGCTGTTGTTTACTCTCATTCTCTCAGGAAGGCACAGTGGGGTTTTCCTGAGGCTAGCCGACATGTAATAATGCATCAGATGGAATGCAGACACTGATATGAAAAACCAGCTGTCTTCCATTAATCTAAATTAAAATTTGTTTAGGGGTGCCTGAGTGGCCCAGTCGGTTGAACGTCCAACTTTGGCTCAGGTCATGATCTAGTGGTTTGTGGGTTCGAGCCCCACATCAGGCTCTGTACTGACAGCCCAGAGCCTGGAGCCTGCTTTGGATTCCATGTCTCCCTCACTGTCTGCCCCTCCCCCACTCATGCTCTTACTCTCTCTCTCTCTCAAAAATAAATAAACACTAGAAAAATGTAAAAAAAACCACATTAAAATTTGTTTAAGGTTAATTTATTTTGGGGGGGAGGGGAAGAGAGAGAGGGAGACACAGAATCCGAAGCAGGCTCCAGGCTCTGAGCTGTCAGCACAGAGCCCCCCATGGGGCTTTAACCCACAAACTGTGAGATCATGACCCGAGCCAAAGTCGGAAATTTGACTGAGCCACCCAGGCACCCCATTAATCTAAATGTTAAATGTAAAACAATGCCATCCTGCCCACTAACTTTGTTTCATTTTGTTTTGAAAATGATATCTATATGTTCTTTAATGCAGTAGGCTTATTCCTGTTATGTTCAAATGGACGAATAAATACTAAAAATTTTCTCCTTTTTAATTCCTAATACATAACTGACAACTCACATAAAGAAAAGGCCCTTGGGATTCTCAACATTTGTAAGAATGTAAAGGTTCCTGAGAAAAAAAGTTTGAGAATGAGTGAGCTACAGGAGGGTCAGAAGCACCTTCCAGAGAGAAGGCGCACCAGGCCCAGGTGGGTGGACAGCTCCGAAAAGTAGGGAGATGAAGATCGCATGTATCAACAGTGCAGTTTGGCTCAGTGTGATCTGACAGGGCCTATTTTCTACTACCCGTTATAACGGTTTTACGGTAATGTTCCTCGTTGTTCGAGCTGTTCACTTTAAAATTGAATATTGAAACCACCTGCCCAAAGGGGGCTGTTCTATCTTGATTCCAGGGCTTTGAAATTAATGGGGAAATCTAAATTTTATATACTTTACCCTGCCTTCCTGGCACAGTTGTCCTTGTGAGACAACTTTTATTTCGGAAACTATGTCACTGTTTGTTGGCTTGAGTCTGTAAATTTGGAGACTCTACATTTATTTTTAAAGTTTGAATAAAGTTCTAATTTTTGGATCATTTTAGATTTACAGAAAAGTTGCAAAGATACTTCCTGCATGTCCCTCACCCAGTTTGCCTTCCCATTGTCAATGTCTACCTTACTGTGGCGTATTTGCCAAACTAAGAAGCTGACGTGACTGTATTACTATTAACTAAACCCCAGGCTTTCACCAGTTTTTCCACTAACGTTCTCTTCCTGTTGCAGGATCTAATTCAGGGTATAACACTGCATTTAGTTGTGTTATCCTGGTCTCCTGTGGTCTGTGGTAGTTTCTCAGTCTCTCATTTTTTGCTTGGTTTTGTTTTGTTTCTTTATGACCTTGGGGATCTTTAGGCATATTGGCCTGGCAACTGTAGAATGTCCTACAGTTTGGGATTATTTGTTATTTTTCTCCTGAAGAGACTGGGGTTATGGCTTTTGGAAGATGTCACCAAGGTGTGAAGTACTTGATGATCATATCATAGGAGCACATGATATCCACATAACATCATTGGAGGTATTAACCTTCAACGTTTGGTTAAGATAGGATTTGCTTGATTTCTCCCACTGTAAAATTACTCTTCTTTCCTTTTTCATTCTTTGTTTTGTTTTGTTTTGAGAGAGAGAGTGTGTGTGCATGAGAAGGGGAGAGGGGCACGGAGAGAGAGAGAGAGAGAGAGAGAGAGACAGAGACAGAGAGAATCCTAAGCAGACGCTATGGCTCCATGCTCAGCTCGGAGCTCCACAACGGGCTCAATCCTATGACCACAGGATCATGACCTGAGCTGAAATCAAGAGACCCACGCTCAACTGACTGAACCATCAAGGCACCCCCCCACTTTTTTTCCCTACCGTATTTGGAAAAGAGTCACTGTGTCTTAGCCTGCCCTCCAGGAATAAAGGGTGGGAATGAAGCTCCATCTCCTGTAGAGGGGGAATATCTGCAGATAGTTGGAATTCTACTAGAAGAAAGATTTGTCTCATCTGTCCTTTGTACCTGTTTGTTCAACCATTTATTTATACCAAGTGGTATATTTTTCAGGATTCTCCAGAAAAACAAAATTGATAGGATATATAAGTCGATGGACATAGATGTAGGGAAGAGGAGATTTATTACAGGAATTGGTTCACACAATTGTAGAAGTGAGAAGTCCCGCAATGTACTGTGTGCAAGCCAGAGACCTGGGAAAGCCAGTGCTATAATTCAGTCCCAGTCCCAAGATCTGGGAACCACAGGGCTGATGGTGTACGGCCCTGGCAGAGTCTGAACCAGGAGCACGGGGGCATGAAATGTCTGAGGGCATGATAACATGGATGTCTCAGCCAAGCAAAGAAAGTGAATTATTACTTCCTTGGCTTTTTTGTTCTCTTCAGGTTCTTAATGTATTGGGTGGTGCCCACCCACATTGGTGAAGATGATGTTTACTCAGTTTACAGATTCAAATGCCAATCTCTTCTGGAGATTCCTCACAGACACACCCAGATATAATGTTTTACCAACTGTCTGGGCATCCTTTGGCCCAGTCAAGTTGATTTATAAAATTAACCATCACAGGTTCACCCCTTGTCAACTTGCAACCCATATGGATCTCTTTACACCAAACTTGATCTCTAAATAAAGACAATAACAAGGTCTTAATTCCACTCAGTGTGACACAACTATCCAACATACAATCCAAAATAAGCTAATCTCTTTCCCAGAAGGAGACATAAAGTCCTTGGATGGTGTTTACTCTTTATTTGATAGTCTATAACTTAAATATTATGGTGTAAAGCTATTTAAATACTGATATGGCAATACATCTTATGTTATATGAGGACAGAATAAGGAATAAAACAAAGATATTTGCTTAATATATGTCTCTATACACACAAGCATTCATAATAAAGAAGAAATACCCCCTGTGCCTGGGTGGCTCAGTCAGTTAACCATCAGACTCTTGATATTGGCTTGGGTTGTGGTCTTGCGGTCATGGGTTTGAGTCCCACTTTGGGCCCTGTGCTGACAATGCAGAGCTTACATGGGATTCTCTTTCTCCTTTTCTCTATGCCCTTCCCCCACTCACTTCCACACTGTCTCTCTGTCTCAAAAAATAAACTTTTTTTTAAAAGTTGGAATACTGATGACACTGTCCAATGCTGATATTTTGTGTGTTCCTATAAACAGTTCACACCATGGAATATCAGTGTTCTCTTTACTGCTGGGAATAGCCAATAGTATATTTAAATCTAATCAAATCAGACATTTTCAGAAACCCCAGTACCAATTCAGAAAACTCATTCTTAAATTTTGTTCCTTTAGAACTAATTTCAGTACCAAAATCTGTATCCATCTAGATCCCCTCAAAAAACAGAGCAAATAGGACATAGATAGAGATGTAGATAAGAGATTTATTGTAAGAATTGGCTCACACAGTGATGGAGGCAGTCAAGTCCCACCATGTGCTACCTGTAGGCTGGAGACCCAGGAAAGCTGGTGGTGTATTTGTGTGGTCTAAGTCTGAAGGCCTGAAAATTGGCGGGCTGATGATGTGAGTCCTGGTCCAGATGCTGGCAGGCTTGGTTCGAGGACCCAGAAGGGGTCCCACAGGATCAGCCAAGAAGGTTCTTGTTTGTGCCTGGGATAGAAATTAAACTCAGGCCACAGGAGGTGAAAGCATAGTTTATTGAAAGTATAGAGAGACTGCCCATACAGACAGAGCTTCTGGAAGACTCAGAAAGGAAAGGAGGAAGTCTTATGTTTGTTCGGGGTCTGGGGGTTTTTACTGAGGATCATGACCTGGTGTCTGTGGCCTCTCAAGCATCTAGGAATTAGAAAAGAGACCAGGGCCCAGGTACTATTCCTTGGAGCCAGAAGGCCTTGGCGTCAAGATGTCTAGTGCGGGTGGTCTGGAATGTGCATATGACAGCTTCATTGGTCATTCTCATCTGGTCCTTCATTAGATGTTGTCCGTTCTGAAGAAATCATTAACTCCTTGTTCCTTACAAGGAGGATGTACACTGTTTGCATTCTGAGGCATGTGTAAAGTGGGGGTGCAGGCCCTAGCAAGAATGAAGCAGGAAAAGGAGCAAAAAGCAGCTTTTTATGAAGTCTTCAGTTTCCCTATATCAGCCTGAGTCCAAAAGTCTGAGAACCAAGGATGCCAATGTCTAAGGGTAGGAGAAGAGGGATCAGATTTGCCCTTCCTCTGTCCTTTGTTCTAGTCAAGTCCATAGTGGATTGCTTGATGCCCACCCACTTATGAGGGTGATCTCCACTCAGTTGCCCAATTCAAATGCTAATCTCATCCAGAGACAACCTCATAGACATGTGCAGAAATAATATTTACCAGCTACCTGGGCATTCCTTAGCCCAGTCATGTTGACATATAAAATTAAACATCACAGTCTAGACTCATAGGTTTATTTTATACTTTGGAATCTACCATGCTATTTATTTTGTTGCTCAAATTGTTTCAGACTTGCCCATTGGGAAGTATTTCAGATTGGTTCCTGTGTCCCTTTAACATGCCCCCATCATTTTGTATTTTGAGCTCTTCCTTACTTTCTGATACCACAAGATGCTTTAGACATATTTTTCATTTTCCCTGTCCTGGTCTTAAATCAGCCATTTTTCCTGGTTTCTTTTATTGGAGGATGGTATTTAGAAAACAAGATCTGGGCACTGGGTGTGCTTGTTGCTATTGAGATGTTGATGCAGGCTGGCTGGGTTTGAGGACCAGCCAAGAGGGTTGTTGGCTTCATGCAGAATATAAACCAAACGTAAGCCAAGAGGAAGTGAGGACAGAGTTTATTGAAGACATAAAGAAAGCATATATCGACAGAGCATCTGGGAAAGGAAAGGAGAGTGAGTTCCATCTTTGCTTGGAGTCTGGGGTTTTTACTGGGGACAGTGGTCTGGTGCACGTGTCTTCTTAAGCATCCAGGAACAAAGATGAGTGTTTAGGTGTTCTCCATAGTTCACATATGACCTGGAGCCAGGGGTCTTGATGAGTTAGTGGTCTTGACCCTACCTGGTCACTCCTTAGATGCTATCTACTGTGCTGGAAGATTCTAAGAAAGCATTAACTCCTTGGCTTTTACAAGGAGGACATACATTATCTGTTCTCTAAGGCATGTGTAAGGTGGGGGTGTAGGTCCTAACAAGAATAGAAGCAGGAAAAGGAGCAAAAAAAGCAATTTCTCAGGGGGTCCCTTTAGTTTCCCTGTCTCAATGTCATTGCTTCTAGGCCCTCCTACCAGACAGAGTTATGTATGTATACTAACATGTTATGTATATGTATATATTTCATATCTATAATTATTTCCGTATTTATTCATTTGTATATATGTTAAGCTAACCATGATGAACACCCTTCATATTTGCTTATAGTCTTTTTTAGCCCATAAGGCAGATATAATAACTTGCTTTTCTTCTCTTTGCAGATTTCAGATATTCATCTATTTTATATGTGCTTTCCAGAACATCTCTTGTGGTATCCACTACTTGGCCTCTGTGTTCATGACAGTGTCCCCCTACCATACCTGTAGGCCCCCAGGCAACGTGAGTCGGGTCCTTTTCCACAATATCTCTAGTTGGAGGTTGGAGGACATCTGGATCCTGTTTATCACAGGCCACGAAGATCACATTATAGTGCAGCTACAGAACGGTGAGGTCTGGGAGCTCACAAGTTGTCACAGTTTCCGGAGGGATGACAAGTCTGGTTTGAACTATGATTACAGTGGCCGTAAAAGTGGCTTTCCCTGCGTGGATGGCTATGTCTATGACAAAAGCAAGTGGGACAGTACCGTGGTGACTCAGTGGGATCTGGTCTGTAACCGAGAATGGTTCGCAAAGGTGATCCAGCCTGCATTTATGGTGGGAGTTCTGCTGGGAGCGATGATTTTTGGCTACCTTTCTGACAGGTAAAATGAAATCTTTAAGTTTGTTGCATCAGTGTTGGGTTCATTTTCCTATCTGGTTTTCTTAAAGATCAAGGAATTATGTTCAAAACTCTAGTTATTTTGATACCTCCTCTCTAAATACCTACCTCTTTGCTGCTTTGTCATTTAGGGGCACACACACACACACAAAACCATAGTGTTAGAGGATGTGTTTTGAAGACAGTCTACCTGGGTTCAGATCCTGGTTCTACCCCTTATTAGCCATGAGCTTTAGGCAAATTGCATAACCTGTGCTTCAGAAAGTAGTCTGTAAGCTGGTGATGAAAATAATAGCACTAACTTCAAAGGGTTATTGAAAAAATACTAAAGAAAGTACTTTGGGCATATAACCACTCAATAAATACTGGTTACTATTTGAATATGAACATTATCTATCTATCTATCTATCTATCTATCTATCTATCTATCTAATCTTTTTAAAAATAAACTTGCTTTTTAAGAAGTGTAGCCTGGGGGCGCCTGGGTGGCTTAGTCGGTTAAGCGTCCGACTTTCGCTTAGGTCATGATCTCGCGGTTCGTGGGTTCGAGCCCCTCGTCGGGCTCTGTGCTGACTGCCAGCTCAGAGCCTGGAGCCTGTTTCAGAGTCTGTGACTCCCTCTCTCTCTGACCCTCCCCTGCTCACGCTGTCTCTCTCTCTCTCTCTCTCTCCTAGAAATAAATAAAAAAAAAAACACAAAAAAAAAAGAAGTGTAGTCTGGTTCTATGCAATAATATTTATGAAATTGTGGGTTTGATACACCAGCCGTATTTTCTTTAAAAAACACACATTAAAATGAATACATAGCCCTTAAACAAGGCAAAGTGCATCTCTCTGTGGACATGGACTACACTTTAAGTACCTGTGCTAAAGCACAGAAGTGAATGTATGGTCCCCATAGTTGTAAGTTTTGCAGCCATATGCTGGGCCCTGGAAACCTGAAAACAATAGCGTAGGTCCAAGTCTCGCCCATGTCCAAACATGTCCAAAATAAAATTGTAGGGTTTTATTGTGGCCAGGGCCATAGTAGCAATGAGGCAAAATCTATGGAAGCCTAAAGGGAGGAGTGCCTAGGTCTTCCCACCCCTAATCCCCATCCCAGGAGGTGGCATTTGAATAATGAAATTAAAGCAGAATTGGAGTCTAGTTATTATTTGGTGGATGAAGTTATGTTTCTATGTTTAAGAATCTTTTATTCCAGGGGCACCTGGGTGGCTCAGTTGGTTAAGCATCTGACTTCAGCTCAGGTCATGACCTCGTAGTTTGCGAGTTCGAGCCGCATAGGGTTCTCTGTTGATAGCACAGAGCCTGGTTCAGATCCTCTGTCCCCTTCTCTCTCTGCCCCTCCCCTGCTGGTTCTCTCTCTTTCTCTCTCTCTCAAAAAAAAAAAAACTTTTAAAAAGCATTAAAAAAGAATCTTCTGTTCCATAACCATCTTCCTGGAGTGTGGAAATTAGGTCAGTCAAAGCCAAAATCATGATTGAAAGGCACCATGAGTGAGAGTCAGCAGAAGCAATAGGCCCCCAAAGCAGACCTTCTGCACAAAGAAGAATTAAAGTACTGGAAATTGTATTTTATTTTTTAAATATTTATTTATTTAGAGAGCACGCATGCATGAGTGGGGAAGGAGCAGTGAGAGAGAGGAGAGAGAGAATCTTAAGTGGGCTCCACACTGTCACCGTAGAGCTTGACATGGGCTCTGTATTATATTTATTTGTTTACTTACTTACTAACTTATTTATTTAAAGTAAACTCTCAGCCCAACACGGATCTAGAACTCACGATGCCAAGATCAAGAGTTGCATATTCCACTGCATGAGCTAACCAGGTGTCCCTAGAAATTGTGTTTTACAATGACATAAAATTGAAGAATAACTACCTAGAACATCTAGAAAAAAAATAATAAGTTCCTGACAAATTCCTGGGAAGTTTTAACAACCTATTATATATAACTAGAGAGAGAATGAGTAAAATGGATGAAAGCTCAGAAAAAATTATCAATAATAAACATCAGAGAGACAGATGGAAAATATGAAAAATTAAAATTCATGAAGGCTGAGGGATAAAGTCTAAAATATACTTAATATTAGAAACTAATCAGAGATGCCTGGGTAGCTTAGTTGGTTAAGCGTCCAATTCTTGATTTCCACTCATGTCATGATCTCATGGTTTGTGTGATCAAGCCCTGTGTCCTGCTTGAGCTTCTCTCTCTCCCTCTCTCTCTGCCCCTCCCCTGCTTTCATGCTCTCTCACTGTTTCTCTCTCGTAAATAAACATTAAAAAAAATAATCAGTGGAATTTACCACATTAATAGATTAGAGGACAAAATTTCATATTATCGACTCAGGAAAAACATTTGATAAATTTCAAAATACATTCAGGTATCTACAAAGGGATCTACCATGAGCATCTTAACTGTGAAACGTTAAAAGCTTTTCCTTTGAAATGAGGAGTACATAAGGATGTGTGAAACACTGCTTCTGCTTAGTATTATACTGGATTCCTATAAAGCAAAACAGAGAAATGAAAGAGAGAGGGAAAAGCAGAGGGAGGGAGGAAAGCATAAGTGGAAAGAAAAAAGAAAAAAGTCATTATTTTTAGCCATTACAATTCTGTATGAAAAATATCCAGCAGAAGATTTATTGGAATTAATGAGCATTTAATGAGATTGCTGGATATGTTATTAATACATATAAATTAATTATGTTTCTATCTACTAGTAATATACAAAACTTTAAAAATGCCATTGCAAAGGCCAGAAATAAAATCAGACTTTATGGTCAATTAATCTATAACAAAAGGAGGCAAGAATATCAAATGGGTAAAAGACAATCTGTTCAATAAATAGTGCTGGGAAAACTGGACGGCTACATGCAAAAGAATGGAATTGGACCACTTTCTTACATCATACACAAAAATAAACTCAAAATGGATTAAAAACCTGAATATGAGACCTAAAATCATAAAACTCATAGAAGAACACATTGACAGTAATCTCATTGACATTAGCCTACACAGTGTTTTTCTAGAAATGTTTCCTCAGACAAGGGAAACAAAAGCAAAAATAAACTATTAGGACTACGCCAAAACAAAAAGCTTTTGTGTAACAAAGGAAACCCTCGACAAAATGAAAAGGCAACCTACTAAAAAGGAGAAGATATTTGCTAATGATATATCCAGTGAGGGATAATATCCAAAGGGTGTAAAGAACTTATTCAACTCAACACCAAAAAAACCCAATCTGATTAAAAAATGAACAGAAGATGTGAATAAATGTTTTCCCAAAGAAGATAGGCAGATGGCCAACAGATGCATGAAGGTGCTCAACATCACTAAATGCAAATCAAAACCACAATGGTTGAGGATCTGACTGTTGATTTGGCTCAGGTCATGATCCTGGGGTTGTGGGATCTAGGTCTGCCTTGGGCTCTGTGCTGAGTATGGAGCCTGCTTGGGATTTTCTCTGTCCTTCTGTACCTCCCCTGCTCTCTCTCTCTCTCTCTCTCCCCCCCTCTCTCTCTGTAAAATAAAATTTAAAAAATCTCTCTCTGTAAAATAAAATAAAAAAAACAACAACTCACTTTTATGGACCATTTACTATGAGCTACATACCATTTTATTTAATTTATTTTTTTAATGTTTTATTTATTTTTGAGAGAGAGAGAGAGAGAGAGAGACAGAGTATGAGCAGTGGAGGGGCAGAGAGAGAGGAAACACAGAATCCAAAGCAGGCTCCAGGCTCTGAGCTAGCTGCCAGCACAGAGCCTGACATGGGGCTCGAACTCATGAACTGTGAGATCACGACCTGAGCCGAAGCTGGACGCCCAACTGACTGAGTCACCCAGGCACCCCATACTATTTTAAATGTCTTGTGTATTATCTCATGTAATTACTTAAAGAAGTCTATGTGGTAAGCATTACTGGCCCTATTTTAAATACCACTGTAGAAAAGAAAGCACAGAAAATTAACCTGGAAAGTAAGCAGTGAAGCTGGGATTTGAATCCAGTCCCAGGCACCTAACTACATACCATTGTGTTGTCCTTCACTTCTGCCATGAGACCCCAGAGGATGGTCAGAAAAGGCTGCACATTTGACCTGGGTTTTAAATGCTCAATAGGGAAGGCTTTCTAAGGGGGAAGGAACAACTTCATGTCATGAGAGAGCCTAAGTCAGTCTGGCAGAAGTGAAGGATGCATAAAGGAAGTGATGCTAAGCCATACCTGGGATTGTTTTATTTCTGGGCACTGTGGGGAGTACACTGGTGCCATGTTGGGAGGAGGAGCAGAGAGGGAAAGATGGATACATTTTGAGGAGGTATTTATTTGTTTGTTTGTTTGTTTAGAGAAAGAGAGTGCAAGTGAGCCATGGGCAGAGATAGAGAAAGAAGCCCAGGAGGGGAGAGAGAGAGAGAGAGAGAGAGAGAAGCAGGGCTCACCCAAAGCAGGGGATGAGCTCACCCAATGTGGGACTGAATCTCACGAGATCATAATCTAAGCTGAAGTCAGATGCTTAATGATCTTGCCACCCTAGGGCCTGAAAGGCATTTTGAAACTGACATAATTTGGTGGACTTCAGGAAATGCCAGCATGGAGACAGGTAGGCCACCAGGGTGATATGAGGCAAAGCTGGAGAGTGGCTTCTGTAGCTGATGGAGAGCTGGCCCTCAGGAGTGGACATGGCCAGTGGCACTAGAGAAGACAGGCAAATAAGGACTGAGAGAGGCAACATGGAGGTCCCTGGTGACGGGAGAGCAATCTCAGTAAAGCCAGTTGCAACCTGGTGTCATGGCTTAGGAAACATAGGAGTTGAAGAAGTAGATACTCCTTTCTGATAAGCCTTCCGTGGAGGAAATGCAAGGAGCATTGGGACTGAAGGAGTGATGGGGTCCAGAGGTTCTTGTCTTGGGTTGGAAAAGACTTAACTTGAAAAGAAAGAGTCAGAGAAGAGAGAAAGATAGAGGGGGGGAAAAAGTCATTGTTGGAATAAGTTCTCAGAGGAGGTGGGAAGAGGCATGATCCAATACAAAGATCGCAAAATGGTATTTGGAAAGAAAAGAGTTTATGTCTCTGGAGAGGAGAGAAGAAGAGAAAGCTGAATGCAGATTCAGGTTGTGTTGGCGAGTGGGTAGAACAAGAAGTTGTGGGGCTTTCTCTTTGACGGTGTCTGTTTTCTGCAGGAGTTGGGTGGTGGAGACATTGTGGCTGGTAGAGGAGGTTGACTGGGGACGGCTAAAAAGTTTGAAACGGCATTCAGGGCTCAGATGAGATTGGAGAACATGCATGTGTAGGACCAACCATCCCTACTAGTGTGTGTGGGAGCAGAGAAGGCTGAGGGTGTGCAGATGACAGTTTTTTATTTGCTTGCATATCCTCTGTTCTACCGGGCAAACGTGTTGGTTGGAATCTCAGGACTATATTCTTTTACCTTAAAATTATCTGTCAGGGAGAAAATATTTGTAAATTACATATCTAATAAGAGTCCAGTATCCCAAAGACATAAAGAACTCTTACAACTCAACAATAAAAGACAAATGACCCAGTTTTAAAATGGGCAAAGGATTTAGGTAGATGTTTCTTTAAAGGATATATGCAAATGGCCAATAAGCACATATAAAAATACTCAACACCATTAATCATTAAGGAAAATGTAAAACAAAACCACAGTGCGATACCCTTGTACACTCATTAGGATGGCTGTGATCAAAAAGACAGACAATGGGGCACCTGGGTGTCTCAGTCAGTTGAGTGTCCGACTCTTGATTTTAGCTCAGGTCATGATCCCGGGGGTCATGGGATCAAGTCCTGAATCAGGCTCTACCTTGCTTATGATTTTTCTTTCTCTCTCACTAAAAAAAAAAAAAAAAAAAAAAAAAAAAAGACAATAATAGACAAGTGTTGTCAAGGATGTGGGGAAATTGGTCTCCTCTCCTCATTCATTGTTGGTGAGATTGTAAAAATAGGGCAGCCACTTTGGAAAGCAGGTTGGCAGTTCCTCAAATGTTAAACAAAGAGTTATCATATGACCCAGAAACTCCATTCCTAAGTATATACCCAAGAGAATTGAAAACAAATTCACACAAAATCTTGATCACAAATGTTCATGGCAGTATTATTCCCAACAGCCAAAAAGTGGACACAGTCCAACTGTCCATCAGCTGATGAATAGATAAACAAAATGTGATATAGCCATACAATGAAGGGTCACTTAGACACAAAAAGGACCGGAGTACTGATACAGGCTACCTCACAGATGAAACTTGAAGACACCATGCTAAGTGAGAGTGGCGAGACACTGCAGGTCACATATTGTATGACACTGTTAACATAAAATTCCAGAAAAAGCAACTCTGTAGGGAAAGAAAGTAGGTTAGTGGTTGTCAGGGACTGGAGGGAGCAGAGAGGGCAGAATGGTGGCTCCTGGGTACAGAATTTCTTTTTGGAGTGATGAAAATGTCCTGGAGTCAGTAATGAGAGTTGCACAGCTTTTTGAATACACTAAAAGCCACTGAATTGTATACTTTAAAAGGTTGAACTTTATGTGAATTATATCTTAAATTTTAAAAACCTGTCAGGAATATGATTTGTTTGCTTTTTAGACAGAGCAATGTCCCTCCCAATGATGAAAATATAGGGCAAGTAAGCGCCTTATTCTTATGAGCAGAATGTGGTAAGACCTCTGGTTTTAGAGGGGTTTGGCAAGAGCTGACTTACCCCTGTGGGTAGAGCCAGGCTGACAGGGAAGATGATCCAACAGGTCCTAGAGCAGAAGTCCTCTGAGCGGAAGGACAGATTCCCTCCCCTCTCCCTTGCCAGTCCTGGGTTAGGAGGTGCTCTGGGGATCACCCGGGGTGATCATGTATGTTTATGAGGGCCTAGGGTAGGGGCGTCTCCTCTGAAGACTGGCATCTTAAAGAAATCACGTGTTAACTCATCACTTCCCCCAAATAAATGAATGAATGACAACAATCAATACAGAAGCTATTAAATACATAGGTCACATTCATCTTTCATGAACTGGAGTGGATGTTTAAACTCTGATAACCACACCTTGCTTCTCTCTGTGTGCTTCTTATTTTTCAGGATAGGGAGACGATTTGTCTTGTGGTCCACAAGCACTGGCATATTTTTATTTGGCCTCGCAGTGGCGTTCTCATTTGATTATTACAGCTTCATGATCGCACGCTTTCTTCTTGCTATGGTGAGTCATGGGGGCGCTTTTCTGAAACCTCTAATTCTACTACGGTATTTTCATATTAAACCTCACTCTCTCTTAGTGTGGGTCGTTTAGTATGTGGTGAGAGAGATCAGGGACTGATTCTTTGTTCATTCGACTGAGAAGTCTTTCTGCAGAATGGTAGTGCCCTGTGTTTGAATGAAACTCATTAAAATGAAAAATCGTTGCTTACTAGGCAGAACCTTTTTGTTTGTCTCCATGCCTGGCACATGGTCCACATTCCATGATTACTAAGGCATTATTTTATTTCTAAGCAATTATATTGGCCTGGTCAGGGCCTGCACACATGGGCCAAACAGACATTCAAGGCGTAAACAAAGTCATTTGTGTAGGAATGAAAACCAGACGCATTCAGCTTTTCTGTTATTAGGAACAGGGACATATCATTTGAATACCAGCTTTGCCTTAATTTGGGCAAACACGTTGTCCTCTTTGAGCCGTAGTTTCAAATCTGTAAACTGTAGACAATAACCCCTGCTTCACTGGTATTGATAACTGGGTGTTATCAGAATTCAATGAGATTAAAGAAAACGTCCACAGTACAGCACCTGTCACGACATAGGCCTTCCTTCCGGCAGTGACTGTTATCGGAAGTGAGCCAGCCAGTGAGGAAGCGTCCCCACACTTGGTGAAGCTTCCAGACAGGTTCCAAGCTGCCAGACAACAGCAGAGATTCTATTTGGAGGTCACTGGTCAAGGATAATGGTGTGATGTTTCTATCTGTGGGAGGAGCTTGTGACCTTGCTGAACACAGAGATGGGCATGCACCCCCTCTCACCAGGTGGCAGGAGCCAAGGGTCCAGCGAGAAGCCAAGGAAGTAGATCTCAGAAGAGGTCCCTGCAGCCCCTCACAGAGCAAGGTGGTGTGTTCAGTTTTGAAATCTTCCCTGATGGCTGGAAAGAGTTCCTAGGAAACCACACAGATGGCCAAGGATAGGGACGATGCATCAAAAGAGAAACACTTAGGAGGATGGGAGGTGTAGCACCTTTTAAAAAGTAATTATATATATATAGGAATGTAAAGAGTTTTTAATGCAAAGGGTAACAACCAGCAGTCTGTCCCCACTGAGGACAGAGTAAGAGAAAATGGCTCTGTAACTGCAGAGTGAGATTTGGTGAGAGCTCTTCTGGGGGTAATGATGGTTCTAGAAGCACAGGTATGGAGATAGGGTGAAGGTCCTCTTCTGGGAGGCTTACGAGGATACATTCTGAAAAGAGCTGTTTCAGTCTTGCAAATAAAGTGTTTATCCCCAGAGCTAAGAAAATGAGACAGCCACTCATTGAATACATTTGTAAAATGTGGCTTTAATTTTCTGTGGCTCTCATCTTTGATTTTCATGTGAAATGTTGTTGTGGTTGAATTCTGAGTAGGGAAGATGCAGACAGACTAATTTACTCAACACATTTATTGATCTGCCCACAGAATGTAATGCTAAGTAAGCAGACCAGGCCATTTCAGTAACCCTACAGTGTAGTGGGAAGGCGAAACACTGATGGGCCATCTTCAAAAATACAGTGTTGACAAGAGGCACGACAATGGGGAGGGGCCTTAAGTTGTGTGGGGGGTGCAGGGGGAGTGGCGGAGAGTCAAGGCTTTTTAGTTCTGAGGGGCGTGTAAGAGAAGAAAGTTCCAGGCAGAGGCAGCAAGTGAGAAGGCCCTTCGATGAGAAGGAATTGAAGGTCCAGATATCTGGAGAGTAGAGAGGAGGTGAAATACCTTGATGAGGCTGAAGGGGAGGGAGATAATTAGGCAAGGCCTTAGAGGATGATCAAGAGTTTGTTTGACTTCCGAAAGGCTATGAGAATCTCCTGAAGGGGTTCAGGTGTGGTCAAGTGACCATTCTGGCTGCTCTGTGGGGGTGGGGTCAGGGTAGATGTGAAGAACAGAGTGTTATCAGGGGAGGTGACAGGTGTGAATGGATCCAAGGAGTCTTTTGGAATAATATAGGCAGTTGTGTACGGATTGTCTGAACCCAGTGTCAGAAGTAACCAGTAGGAAGTGGGAGTGGACTCAATTAATATGGAAGAAAAATTTGATGTTACTACTTAACTTAATGGAGAAATTTACAGTATTTCACAGTTATCACAATCTTTGTTCGAGTGCTGTACCTGCACCAAACATTTACCAAACAACTCAATTCTTGGATGTGGGAGTCCGCTCATTATCAGGGTTCATTGTCTAAGTGTTGCAATTACAAGGCTGTATGGAGAAATGAAAGCTCTTGTCACAAAAATATTAAACTGAACAATAATGGGGAGGGCTCCACTAAGCACAGCCCTGTTTACTACTAGTGTCATCCTCTCTGTCACAGGAAATTGCCTGTAGGTTAGCCTCTTTGTGACTCTCTGATGCAAGGTGAAATTGCAGGTCTTACAAAGGATGTTTGATTACAAAATGTCTTTGAAAACAATGGGGGAAAACTGAATCCTATCCGTATCCCTTGACCAATTGGGATGTGGCCGAGATAAGTTAATTTATGAAGAAATTGACATCCACATGGATAATGACATGATGAACCTTCAAAAGAGTGTGATTTGAATATCAAAGGATTAAGAGAGGCCTTTGGCTTTCAGATAATATTGCAAAAATTAACTTTATGATTTGTGTTATAAAATTCAAATGTGAAATAATCCTGTAGGAAAAATCCTAATCCTTTCTTCATCCCCCACAAAAAAATCTATCATTTGATTCATTCTTTGTTTATTCCAAGAGTGATCACATATTATTATTATTATTATAGTGAATTTTTGATAAAGATAGGTTTAATTTCAAAATAATTTCCCCCAATTTTAAAAATTGTAGTGAAATACACATAAAATTTACCATTTTAATCATTTTTAGGTATACCGTTAGGGCGATATTAAGTATATTCTTGTTGTGGCACAATCACAACCACTACCCATCTCCAGAACTCTTTTCATTTTGCAAAACTGAAACTCTTATACCCATTAAACAGTAACTCATTGCCTCTTCCACCCAGCCCCTGGTGACTGCCATTCTACATCCTATGTCTGTGATTTTGACTATACTGGGTACCTTACATAAGTGGAATCATACAGTATTTTATCTTTTTGTGATTGGCTTATTTCACTTAATATAATGTCCTTAAAGTTCTGCATGTTGCAGCCTGTGTCACAATTTCCATCCTTTTAGAGGCTGAATATTCTACTCTATGTATATACCACATTTTGCTTATCTGTTTATCTGTCGATGGTTGCTTGGCTTGCTTTTACATTTTAGCCTTTGTGAATAATGCTGTTACGAACATGGGTGTACAAATATTTCTTTGAGACCTCACTTCCAATTATTTTGAGCATGTATCCAAAGTAGGGCTGCTGGGTCATATGGTAATCTATTTTTAATTTTGGGGGGGGAACCCCCATGCTGTTTCCCACAGCAGCTGTATCCTTTTACATTCCCACCAACAGTGCTCAGGGGTTCCAATTTCTCCATATCTTTGTCAACACTTGTTATTTTCTGTTTTTTTAAAAATATATTAGCCATCCTAATGGCTATGGAGTGGTATCTCATTGTGATTTTGATTTGCGTTTCCCTAACAGTTAGTGATGTTGAGCATCTTTTCATGAGCTTATTGGCCATCTGTATATCTTTTTGGAAAAATACAAATCCTTTGCTCATTTTGAATTGGATTATTTGTTTTGTTGTTGAGTTTTAGGAGTCTTCTATATATTCTGGATATTAATTTCTTATCAGATATATAATTTGCAAATGTGTCACTCCATAAATTGCCTTTTCGCTCTGCTGGTAGTGTCCTTTGATGCACAGATGTTTCTAACTTTCATGAAGTCCAATTTGTTTAACCTTTTCTTTTGTTGCCTGTTAAAATAAAGTTTCAATCAAATCTTTTCCTTCCCATCGGTTGCCATAATTTTTTGTCCCAATTTAACAATTTCGGATTTAAGAATAAGGGCCCTTTGTGTATAGATAAATTGGTATGTATATTCACAGTTACATTAACTGAGAAGTTCACGCTGTAGAGGAATACTTACATGAAACAAAGGTCTAACATGTATCATATATATCCTCTCGTTTATATCATACATAACCTCTCACATTTGGCTATTTGGGGCGGCAAGGGTGGGGGGAAAAGACGGATGGGTTGGATGAAACACCATTTGATAGATGTGGTATGGCTCTCAGAAGACAATTTTTGTCATTTTCTTTCTTGCCTATGTGTGATTTGCAGAGAGATCAGACCCCTTAGTAGTTATAAATATGACCTTAAATCTGGACCACCCTCCCCGCTTTGTTTTTCAGTCTGGAAGTGGCTATCTCGTGGTGGTGTTTGTCTATGTGACGGAATTTATTGGCATGAAGTCTCGGACGTGGGCATGCATCCAGATGCATTCCTTTTTTGCAATTGGAACAATGGTGGTGGCTTTGACAGGCTACTTTGTCAGGACCTGGTGGATCTATCAGATAGTCCTCTCCACTGTGACTGTCCCCTTTGTCCTGTGCTGTTGGATACTCCCAGAGACACCTTTTTGGCTTCTCTCAGAGGGAAGATGTGAAGAAGCACAAAAAGTAGTTGATACAATTGCCAAGTGGAATAGGGCACGCTCCTGTAAACTGTCAGAACTGTTGTCACTGGATCTAAATGGTCCTGTTGGTAATGAACCCTTTGAAGTTAAGAAGCACAACCTGGTAGATCTGTTTTATGACTGGAATGTTGGAACAAGGACACTTACTATTTGGCTGATTTGGTTCACTGGGTGTTTGGGATTCTACTTCTTCTCCTTGAATTCTGTTAACTTAGGAGGCAATGAATACTTAAACCTCTTCCTCATGGGTAAGTAGTTAAATTATATTTAAGTGTAGCAATGAAGTGACATTTCTACCATGGTTTTAGTGTGTTTTTATTGTCTGTTATCTACCAAGAACAATACTGACAACCTTATTATTATGGTCTCTTTTAGTGTTTATACGCTGGGACACAAATATATATTTTCTTTTAAAATAATGCAAACAGAAGAATTTAGTCCCTTCTTCTTTTTCTGCCTCTCTTCCTTATTTGCTTCCTTCCTGTAACCCATCCCCACCTCAAAACACTCTTTGAGAGGTAACATCTATTACATCTGGCTTGTACTCTCTTAGATCTCTTTCTGTGCATTTCCAGACATTTGTGCAAATAAAGAGACCATTCCCTGCTTATTCTTCTTTGTAAGTCTTTTTCCTTTTAAAATTTCATATCTCTTGGAGATCTTCTGGTGTCTTTCTACCTTCAAAATCCTTAGTTTAGGAATTTCGGGAAGTAAAATCACTTAAACACAAGTATAATTTCAGTGTCATGCTTCTTTCATTTTAGTATAGCGGGTTAAAATGGCTCCAGATTTTGCTGTGACATCTTGAGGCATGACTCCTAGGGTCGATCAAATCCATACCAAACATGAAAGAAATATGAGAAACCTCTATTTGTCCATCTAGTCTTAGCTCCTGGTTATTTTCACATGGGCTGCCTGCACTTGATATTATCCTCAGAAAACCTTGCTTTTACATTTTCCCACATAGATATCATCCCTTCTTATTAAAGTGTTCTGATGACATGTCATGTTGTTTATCAGAGCTCAGCAGGAATTATGAGAGAAGTCATTTGAAGGGGGAAAAACCCCCTTATAGTCTCTTTTTGGGCAAGCCAACAGGTTTGCGGAGTCCAGCTTGATTTCATACCCACTCTGAATGCCGGTTTGAGAAATGACTCCATATTCCTAGGACAGAGAAGCGAATGGCAGAAGAACCAAGTGGGGCGCGGTGTGACATGGGGACGCTTTGGCAAGCTGGAGTTTTAGATCTTTATGATATAGTTTCATAATTTTAATGAAGATATAAATTCTCAAGAAACTGGGACATCTCATAAATGTAAAAATGTCTCCAAGATAAATATACATGGTTTCATATTCTCTACCATCTTGGATTTTTTGTGTCATCACCCTTCCCAGAAGTCCTCTTGCTGACAGGTGTTCTAGTTGAAATTCCTACGCTGTGAAATTTTTGAACGCGTTTTTATCTCCGGAGATGGGCCGGGGCTGGTGGGCATTTGAGCTCAAGTTTGTGTCCCTTGCAGGTGATAAATGGTTCAGTACCTTGGGGTCATGTGGGGATAGGAGCAGAATTGGGCCTGAGTGATTAGAGAGATAATATATTATACAGCGAGGAAAGTAATGGCAGATTGTCCTGAACCTGGGACACTTGGGCCTCACGGCTTGCGCCATTTATATCCCAGGCACTGTCAAAATTAGATGTAGTATCAGTATCCTGAAGCGACAGCTCAAGAAAAACCAGTGTGGGGTACTGTTTTTCACAGTTGCTGCCCAGCTTTGCTAGGAGGGAGGCACTGGGGGAGGGAGGCTGCAGGAGAGGAGTCTAGGCTCCTGAAGTATTTGCTTCCGGTCCCTGAGCTGTCACTTACTCATTCGGCTCAAAGTAGTTACTCTCCACTGTCAACTGGGGACACTAATCCAGGGCTACCCCCATGCGGCTCTTTTGTGGATCATTGTCTCTTATTTGACCTTGAAAAGTGCTTGATAACGTCTTAAGAAAAAAAAAAGAGTAGAGTAACAGATGTACACACTGATCTGGCCTGAGAGCATGGACTTTACAACAGGGTCCAAGGTCTGTGGAAAGGAGGCATTTCCTCCAGAGGTGTCTGTTCTCCGTTTCACTGAAACGGAGAGACCAGCTCTCAAAGGCAGCTTATTTTTTTTGCCTTTGCCTGAGCCACTGGTTTTGAGCAGCAGCAACTGAGTTTAGTCTCTAATGTACTGCTAAGACTGTTTACTCCGAAAATATGTTCTCTACCCTTGTGATGAGCTTAGAAGCTGTGGGAGACGTACAGACCTGCCTCTCCAGGTGCTTGCACCATTCTGGAGTTGCAAGGATAAGTCGGGTTGCTCCTAAGAGGTGGTGGCTGGTCGTGTCCCGAGCTTAGGGGAGCTGCAGTGGGAGGAAAGAACTTGAAGACTGGATGACCTGGAAGATCTGGGCTGTTACAGGATGGCAGTTTCCTAAAGGAGATTGTGGAGTTTGCTCAGTTTGGTCGAGAGATCTCCTTGCTTGCCCCCTGTTTCACTGTGGCTGGTTGATACACAGCTATTTTGCTCTGGATCTCAGATTCAAACTTTGGTTTTGTAAGAGAAGAGCTTTTAAGTCAGTTATCAACTAAATCCATCTCTTTATTTTTGCTGTGGGGCACTAAGAAGAGGCCCGAAGCAGTTTCTGTTCTAGAGGGGATTTTTTTTTTAAGTTTATTTATTTGTTTTGAGAGAGAGCACGAGCAGGTAAGAGGCAGAGAGAGAATCCCAAGCAGGATTCAGCGCACAGCCCCACATAGGGTTCGATACCATGAACCATGTGATCATGACCTGAGCTGAAATCAAGAGCTGGATGCATAACCGACTCAGCCACCCAGGTCCCTTGTGTTAGATTAAAAAAACTTTAATGTTTTATTTTTTATTTGAGAGAGAGAGAGAGAGAGACAGGAGTGCAAGCAGGGGAGGGGCAGAGAGTCGGAGACAGAATCAGAAGCAGGCTCCAGGTTCCGAGCTGCCAGCACAGAGCCCAACACGGGGGTCTATCCCATGAACCCTGAGATCATGATGTGAGCTGAAATCAAGAGTAAGAGGCTTAACCAACTACCACCCTAGAGCCCCCTGTGTTAGATTTTTAAATGTTTACTTTTATGTTTAAAATCCATCACATATTTTCATTAGTTTGTGTACCTAGCCAACACTGAATTTCTACTTGTTCTTAAGCTTGAAGTTACAAATATAGAATTTTTCCTAGTTCTGCCAAGCATGAGAAGCCAAAGAGCAGAAATGATCAATGTCATCTATGAATTTACTTATTTATTCTTCCAACAGGCCTGTCCTCTGGACACCATACTGTGTACTGGGGAGCTGACAGCCCGGTGGGGGGCAAGATCCCTGGGGCAGGTGATAAATGCCAGGTGGATTGTGTGAGCCTCAGTGCCCTTCACAGGAAACATCCTTCTCACTCCAGGAGGTTTAAAAGGGGTTGGGCTTGCCGCCTCTCAGGCAGTCATTGGGTAGTTCTTAGGGGCCCCTGGAGGTGGGGAAAGGGCCAGTATAGGAGAGGTCCCCTGTCCAGTTGGTTACCATGACTTATAGAGAGCCCTTTTGCTCAATGACAGGTGCAGTGGAAATTCCTGCCTACATCTTCATATGCTTGGGGATGGACAGTATAGGGAGAAGAAAAGTTCTGGTGTTCTCCCTTATCTCAGGTGCACTGCTCTGTGGTGTGATTATGGTGATCCCCAAGGTGAGTTATTTTTCGTTTTATTTAGGGCATGGTTAGTTATATTATGACAGTAAGTATGAAGATCCATTCAGACATATGGACAGTGAATATACATAATATTTTGAAATGTTTTCTTAAAAAACCCATTCTTTCTCTGTTATATAAGTAGTACATACTCATTGTAAAAAAATTAAGGAAAAATATGTTTTAAAAAAAAGCTCATAATCTCACTTCCCAGAGATTGCCAGTGTTATATTTGTAAACACAATGATCCTGAATGAGGAAAGTAGATCACACCTTCCAGTGATTATCATTATCTTAAACATTCATTCATTTAACAAATATATATCCTGCATCTACTATATGCTAGGAGTTCTTTTAGGTGCTAGAGAACCACAGTTAATCAAATTTGTAGAAGGCTGAAGAAAAACAATACATTATTAGCGATAGTGTGTGTGTGTGTGTGTGTGTGTGTGTGTGTGAGTGACATGTGTACTATTTTATTTTATCCAGGGTGATTGGGGATGGTGTGCTTCTCAGAGAAGGTGACAGTTGATTAGAAAACTGAAGGAGGGAGGAAGCCATAGAGACATCTGAAGAATAGAATGAGTTTTATATTCAGGACTGTTTTAATTTGAATATCTTGTTTTTCATTGCAGTACATTAGTAGTTTCCAATTTCTAGTATGCCTGAAACCTTCAAGGAGCTTGTTCCTAAAGATGCAGTTTCTCACTGAGAAACTCAAACTACACAAACTTTCCCATTCCTATATTTGGGCAAACTCCTTCCCCCTAGAATAACTCTTGCATCGAGAAGGACCCCTCCGCTTCCCCCCCAAAATGTTATCAGAACCTGTTTTCATTCTTGATTTGGAAAATATGGTCACTGTAACAATACTTTAAAGTACTTTCTATCATTGTCTCTAGTGATTATATAATTATACAGCAACAGTACCTCAACATTTAGAGCAAGGCATTTTAAGTTTTGCATATTGTTTGAAATTTACGTTATGTTACCCAGTGACTTCCTTTTATAGTAACAACTTCATTTAATTATCAAGATTGTCAAATCAGATTTTTTATGCACCTGAAGTTTCCGAGTGATTGATACACACTAATATGAATGCAGTAAAACCACTCAGGACCATGAGGTCTCTGATGATTTGAGGGGACTTCATCCATAGTGTTTCTGGTTTGTTTTTAAAAAAATATTTTTGAAGTGTATTTATTTATTTATTTATTTAATTTAATGAATCGTGAGATCATGACTGAAATCAAGAGTTGACGCTTAACCGACTGAGCCACCCAGGTGCCCCTAGTTTGTCTTTTAAAGTAATTTGCAGCTATACTAGTTGCGTTGATGGCAGTTGCATTTGAGCTGGTGAAGATTTAGGGGAGCCCCAGGACCTTTGAATTCTATAGTGGTTAAGCCCCAGTGATAATGGGAAAGACAGGAAAGTAGATAATGGGGATTTCTAGAAACAGGGCACTAACACTTACCTACAAATTTCTCCCCTTCTAATAAAATCTCTCCCCAAATGGTAGTGTCAACAGACTTCAATTTTTTCAAGTTACATTAATTCATTCAACAAATACTGTCTACAGCAGGTACTGTAAAATAAATTCATTCAATAAACACATAGTTTATAGGGTGACAGTATGACATTAGTTGCTTTATTAGAGGCATCATCAAATCTCAGGGACTTCACATAATAGATATTCATTTCTTGGTCATAGAAAGTTTGATGTGGGTGCACCTGGTTGTTGGTGGGAGTGTTTGGCTTCCTGGAGGCATTCAGGGGTTCAGGTAGACAGAGGTGCTGCCATTCTCAATATACGGACTCCAGGGTCACCTGAGTCTCAACATCCAGCTGGCAGATGGGGGAGGAGAGAAAAGATGGAATGTGGGAGGTCTCTGTGAGCCACAGCTGGAAGTGGAGCACACCAGGAACAGCAGAAACAGCTCCAGGCACTGAGAGCTTTCGCTGTTGAGGAATGTTATCAGCCAAAAGAAAGAGAAAAAAAAGAATGTTTTAATAGCTCAGTTATCACTTTCAAATTATTTTCTGAAGCTAATTTATAAACTAGAGGATTCCTGTCACAAAGGGCACAATTTGTTTTTATGGCTCTTTGAGTCACTCTGCTGGATCAATTCCAGAAGGAGTGGGTCAGTTACTTGCGGGGCCAGGACCGTCTGGGCATGTCTCATTCCAAAGGAGTCTTTGCAAACGGCTTTTCTAATTTGACAATTTAAAAGTCTCCAAGGCTGGGGGGAGGCACACGTAAGTGTTTCTCTTACGTTTCATAAATACGGAAAGTTTTTCCAGACCAGGAGTAGAGATTACAAAATAAATTCAGAGAAATAAAAACTTTTCATTCTCCTGAAAAAATGCGGGAGAGTTAGAACATTTTAAATAAAATTTTAAAGATTTTATCATTTCACTTCAAAAATATTACTTATGATGGTCTACTTTGCTAATGCGTGTTTTTTCAGAATTACTTTATTTGGACTGTGGTGGTGACCATGGCTGGAAAATTTGCCATTGGGGCAGCATTTGGCCTCATTTATCTTTATACAGCAGAGCTGTATCCAACCATGGTAAGGTAAGAGTTGCTTATTTTTCTTTTGTTTCCTTGTTATCTTTTACTGACATGTCATTTCGATATATTTGGCCTTTGAGTATAAATGCTTTCTTCCGGTAGCAGTTACTGGAGTGCTGAGATAATAGGAAAGTTCCAGGATGAAGCTAATTTTGAATCTGAGGCTTTGTCTGCACTTCATTAACAAGGAGATTAAAGAAAATCTAGGGGAACCTGGGTGTCTCAGTTAGTTAAGTGTCTGACTTCGCCTCAGGTCATGATCTCACAGTTCATGGGTCTGATATCTGTGTCAGGCTCTGTGCTGACCGCTCAGAGCCTGGAGCCTACTTTAGATTCTGTCTCCCTCTCTCTCTGCCCCTCCCCTGCTCACACTCGTCTCTCTCAAAAATAAACATTAAAAAACTAAAAAAAAAAACTAAGAAAAAAAAGAAATTGTGAAATCACACTCTAGAATTCTAAAACCATTTTAAATCTCAAATGCAGTTGACTTACACTGACTCTCCATAGGATTCAAGGCTAATTTTCTCAAGACGTTGTCTCTTGCTGTTCTGATGTCACTTGTCTTAATATTTATGGCTGCCATAACAAAACACCCAAGTTTGGTTCAAATAGCAGAAATCTATTTTCTCTATTTTATAGAGGCTAGAAGTCCAAGATCAAGGTGTTGACAGATTTGGTTTCTCCTAGAGCCTCTCTCCTTGGCTTTATCAGAAATACTTATATCAAAAGTACATTTTCCCCTTTTTACATATCCTATACGACTTCCTTAAGTAACTTTTGATGAAAAACACAGTAAGATATTGGCTGGGGCGCCTGGGTGGCTCAGTCAGTTAAGCCTCCTCTTGGTTTTGACTCAGGTCATGATCTCCCTATTTCATGAGATCAAGCCCCAAGCAGTGACAGCGGGGTGCCTGCTGGGGATTCTCTCTCCCCGCCCCCGTCTCTCGGCCCCTCCCCTGCTCACTCTGTCTCTGTCTCTCTCAAAATAAATAAACTTAAAAAAAAAAAAAAGATACTGCTTGACTTTAAGAAATCGAAATAGAATGTTCCACAGATACAAATCTTTCGTTCTCTCCAAATTCCCATTCCCTACCCCAAAGTGCTGCTCTAGAAGACTGTGGTTTTTCTCAATGTTAGACCGAATGAATACACAGAAGGGCCTCATCTGAGTAGCAAAGGAAGAATGGTTATTTATTTATTTATTGGTCTGGAATTATCTGTATGCTTGTATACACCACTGTTGCCCAGAACGTGGTTATACATTGCAAGTGATTCTTGCAACATTGGTGTAAAATTACTTTCAAGTATATCAGCCCGAGCTTAAGTGTTCTTAGGTCTATTCCGTGCCGGGCGCGTGGACAGGGGCTGCCTCTGGGCCCACTGGGCTTCTGTTCTGCCTGCCGTCTCAATGCTCCTCCCGTTTGCAGGTCGCTGGCCGTGGGAAGCGGCAGCATGGTGAGCCGCGTGGGAAGCATCATGGCCCCGTTCTGCGTTTACCTGTCCAGCGTCTGGAACTTCCTACCACAGGTGTTCATCGCTTTATAGCCCCTCACTGGGACAGCAGAGAGGCAGAGCAGCTCACTGCCTTCTATCTTTTGCTCATTGGAAGCCAATTTGTAATTCAGTGCTGGACGTTTCTAGAAACGTGATTAACAGCTCACCAGTCGGTAAGTAGAGTGGTGGCCGCCGGTATCTTGGTGGCGGATCCCTTCTGCCACTGGTGAGCTGTTAACTGCCATCGTGCCTGCTGTGGAAGGACCCTCTCCCCTCCCATCTCATGCAGCTGCGTGGGGAGAGCTCTGGTGTCCGTCCTCCCTCTGGGTTCCCGCCATGTGCCTGCGGGTCAGGGTCAATTCCAGGGGCTGCCTGCCGCTCGGAGGATTCTGTGGTGCCTGGTGGAGAGGTTTAGGGATCTGGTTTTCAGTTTACCTGAAACTCGATGGGCAGTTTGTGGTGAGGAGGAAGAAGATGGGGGGCAGGCAGGGTGGGGGGTTATGGAGGCAGGAAGGGATGGGGGGGTGAGGGTGGCCCAAGGTGCTCTGAGACTAGGGGGAGAGCCCTGGGTCTGTGGCCCACTCCCCCTTCCTTCAGGTGCCCTCCCCTGAATTTCTTTGCCATAGCTCTGTCCAGGCTGTCCCCTGTCTGTCTTCCAGGCTCCTCATTCTTTTTCTGATTTCCCCTTAACTAGACTCAGGGTCCGGGAGCCGTCCTGGCCAGCCTCCCCAGTCCCTGCGCGGTTAACCTCTTCTCAGTTCTGCCTTCCCTTCCAAGCTGCAAACCCCCTCTTCCACTGGTCTCATGGATTTCCTCCCGGGGTGTCGCACAAACAGTCAGCTTTTCTCAGACAGAACGGGTCAGTGCCTTAAAGCCCTTCTCCTCTGCCTCCTACTTTGGGTTAGGAGTCCGTGGCCTCCAGCCTGATGCTTGAGCATCAGCGTTTTATTTGCCCTGTTCTTCTGTCCCCCTCTCCTCCCAATCCATGACCCCAAATCCTCCCCTTCTTTGTTGAAACCACCCTGGCTTGCCCGCTCCTAGTTCAATTGCCTCCCAGATCCTCTCCCTGAACTCACCCCCACCCCATCAGAAGAGTTTGCCAGACCACAGCTCGGACCCCGCTGCCCCACCACCTTCTGAATAAACTCCAAGCTCTGCCAAATATTGGCAGATGGACCCTTCCAGATGCACCCCCTGCAGATCACCCCCGTCCCGTTTTGTTTCCTCACCCACTTCCCCTCCTCTGCATCCTTCTCTCCTTTTCTGCCTCATCTCCTCTGCAGAGAAGCCTCCTCCCATCTCCCCTTGCTAAACTTCCATGTACCCTTTAAGATGCAGAGCAAACCCCACTTCTCTAAGAAAGACCCGGATCTCATGACCCCACCTCTCCCTTCCTCGGTCTGCGAAGCATTTCACATGTGCCCCTTTCACAGCCCACAGCCACAGTCTGGCTTTATGAGCTGCATGCATGTCTTTGTCCCCCTCATTAAACTGTTGGACTCTTGCAAGACAGGGCACTTTGTATCCCCACAACTGTGTCCAGCAGAGCATTTCCCTCACTCCGTGTGCCACTCATGTTATAATTTAATTGATATTTTAAATCAAAGAGACTGGCTTTTTAACTTATCGTTGTCTTCAACACTATTATCAGAGAAATTATGGGCATTTTGCTAGTTATAGGTTTTTCAAAATACAGTAACAAAATCTCACAATAGGACAAAGTGTGTGGTGCTACCTAAAAAAAAAAAAAAAACACCTTGCACACACAGGTGCGCCTGTTCCTTGGGAACCATTGGGAATCTCACGTCCCAGCAACAGGCACTCAGTCAAGTTTCTTAATTGGGGTGTTGGGATGCCAGCATCTTTCGTAGACTGACTCTGAGATTGAGAAATGGTACGTGCTGTCTAGCCTGTGCAGGGAGGTGTTTTTGGCGAGTCCACCATCCTTTTTAGGGCCTGGGCTTTTCTAGAAGCATCCCCTTTAGGCTAGCACTTTGTGTTCCTCATTAAATAAATAGAAGCTAAAAATGGGAAAGGCGTTTGTTGAAACCAGTAAGCTGAAACACACAGAAGATAGCTAAATCTGTAAAAGCAAGCTACTATAAAAATACTAAAACCTATTAACAATTTAAAAAAAAAGACTGTCATAAGAGTCAATTGGGGCTATGTAGTCAAAAGGGATTTTAAATTTTATTTCGACAGATACTTAAATAGCACTTGCTATGCAAAACTACAAAAATTGGTTTCGTAGAATGCAGATACTATTCGTTGCTATCCCCATTTTACAGATGAGGAAACTGACAATTGAAAGTAATTGTTAGCCCAAGGCCACACACCCTCTAGGTGAGAGAGCTTGGATACAAACCCAAATGCCACATCTTTCACAGAGGTTAAACAGTACAAAAGGGAATGCAAAAAAATAAGCTCCTCCTCCACCCTGACCCTGAACTGCCTTTGTCCCCTTTCCCAAGACAACCTCTGTCAGCAGGATCTTGTATATATTTGCAGAAATATTCCGTGAATATGCTCCCTTTGGATGCAACAGATGTTGCTTGTTGTTTTTAATGAGTAAAAACAATAAATGATTAAATTTCTCATTAAGCTTATTTATGGGAGTCAACTTGCCTAAGGAGCCAATATTTTCATTTGGAGGAATGGAAATGCTAATCTAGAAGATATGTTTGGATTTCTCTTTTGAAAAGAAGCACATGAAAAATCACTCATTCTGATGCTTCTCTTCTCAACCATTGTTTTCTGGTAATCTAAAAAACAAGTGGACAACTATCAGTTTTGTATTCATCATGTAGTTTGGCAAAGATTTAATGAGTGTTGATTTTGTTTAAAATTTTTCTCTATGTTTTATTTATTTCTGAGAGAGAGAGAGAGAGAGAGAGAGAGAATGAGAGAGAGACAGCATGAACAGGGGAGGGTTAGAGAGAGACAGAGATACAGAATCCAAAGACAGGCTCCCGGCTCTGAGCTAGCTGTCAGCACAGAGCCCGACGCAGGGCTTGAACCCAGGAGTCTGGGGCTTGGGCGGAGCGCCTCCTGTGGATGGAAGGAGAGGGAGAGCGGACAGCGGGAAGTAGTGGCCCGGGGCAGAGGTTGAGCTAGCAGCCTGAGTGGTGTGGGCCCGGACTGAGGGCCTCTCTGGCTTCTTTGAATGATAGAATCACATTTATTGATGGCTTACCATGGGCAGGCACTGTTCTAAGTGCCTTAAATGTGTCCTTTAATTTAACGCTTTCAACCATCCTTTGAGGGAGGTACTATTGGTCTTTCCATTTTAAAGATAAGGAAACTGAGGAGCTGGACGTTTAAGTAGCTTGCCCAAGTTCACACAGGTAGCAAGAACAAGTTCTCAGGCAGAGTGGGTACAGAGATTATAAGAGGCTCGAGAACTGTTGTCTTTACTGAAGAAAGATAACCAGTGGAAAGGAAAAGTTCAAAAACATTTGAGAAGGAGGGAAGTCTATTGATAGAGGAGCCCCCACCTGCCACCCTCTGAGTCAGAGGCGAGAGGCACTGGGGTCTGGAGAGGATGAAGGGGGAGCGAGAGGTGGGGGATGAGGGGTAGGGGCTTGAGACGAGGCTTGAGGGGTTGGAGGGAGCTGGCCAGGGGGGCTGGAGACCAGGTCTTCTGCTGATAGAGAGGAGGGGGTGGAGGGTTATGGGTTTGTGTACTGTGTGACTCTTCTTGCTGTGAGGCCAAAAACGAAAAACCCAGTCCTGTCTTGGATCTTCCACTGATTCTATTTCTTGTTTGGACTTATTCAGTGGGTGTACCTGCTACGTCTGGAGGCACCCAAAGACGCCTTTCAGCGTCACTTTAAATTCTGCTACTGCTTCCAGGCTTGCTCATGTCTTTCTAAGAAACAGGTTATAAGCGTCCCACAAAAACAACACCACACCCTGTCTTCCGGGGTCACTCGTGTTGTTGACGGGGCCCCACACCACATCATGGCTGCTCTGTGTGCTTTGTGTTTTTCATTCTCAGAGGCTGTAAAAGCACCAAGTATGTGGGTTTATCAGGAAAACCATGTCTTAATCTAATTTATGGGCTCTTCCCTGGCAGTACTTTTGGCTGGACACGTTTAAATTATGTAAGGATGGGACACATTTTTACAGACTGTGTGGAGGTTTAGTTCTAGAATCCACCCAGCAAGCATCTCATAAGGATCAACAGAGAATAGATACACAGATTTGCATTTTAAAAACTGAGGTAAAATTGGTATAATGTGATTTGCGTTTTTAAAGGCACACACCTCGGTGCTAATCTAAAAGGTTGCCCTTTGTGTGTCAAAATTTGGAAAGTAAAGGAATACTGAATTTTTTTTTAAAGGAAATCAGATGCATCCTTGCCCCCCAACGTAGCAATTAGTTTTCATTTCCCTTTGTTTGGTTTCTCCCTAAATTCTGTAAGGTTTGGTTCATTGAAACATTCATTTGTGCATTCATTCATTCATTCATTCATTCTGTGTCATTTATTGAACACTAATAGTGTACCAATTTTGGGGGCAAGGACAGGGTTGACCAAGGCAGTCTCTGACCATTAAGTCCCAAGCCAAGGCTCAACTGCTGGGTTTCTCTATAAGACTCTGGGGTCTGGGAAAATGAGACAAGGACTTTTTTCTATGCATCTCCCAGAACAGTGCCTGCAAGGGTAGCACTCTGCGCACTAACTGGGATTTATTGAGTAGGTCAGTGAATTGATGAGTGACCGTTGTGCTGGAATGCATAAGTAACCAAAGCCTATTTCTACATAAACAACCAAAGATTTCACCCGGGAATCAAAATGACAACTGTTACATCAAATTTAATTCTGTTGCCTCTGAAAAAGGCTCAGAAATTATTATTCTGAAGGGTACATTGCTTTCTTGATATGTCACTCATTATTGTTTTTTTAATCCCTTCTAGTTGCTTGTTGCGATTTTGGCCTTCATAAGTGGAGTGCTGTCACTAATGCTTCCAGAAACCATGGGGAGGCCTCTGGCAACGACTTGGGAGGAAGCTGCTAAACAGGACACAGAAAAAGACAATTCAGGCAAATCGTTTCCCACAACCAATACTACTGCGTTGGAAAAAATGGAAGTGATTGACTCAAGGGTTTCTGGTCTTAGTGAATAAACGTGCCATATGTGCTGTCCAGCACCTGAAATATTATTTACTTTAATGACTTTGTATTAGAGGAATATTATTCTCATCTCCCGAATGTCATTTGTATGTGTCTTTTAAAATTTTTTTGTAAGAAAGCCTTAAAGTGATTATTTTGTAAACGTAAAAGAAATAAAACCAAGATGAGAATTTTCAGTTTTTACACTGCCTTCTTATTGCCACAAAATATTTCTTCATATTTGTTCATATATGTCATTGATTCTCAACCTGCCTCCTGCCCCCTGCCATGCCCGCCCGAGGGAATCCCCCACACTCTCTTCAGGACCGGGGTCCCCTTTTCCCCTGGGGACTGTGGACCGGGAAGAGTGGGCATGGGAGCTTTTGACAAAGCCCCTTGAAGATTCTATTTCTGATAATTTCTTCCCCTCTTATGAGAATCATAGCTCTAAATTCAAGTTTTATTCAGAAATGCTCTGTCAAAAAATGTTTGTTTTCCTAATTTAACCATAAAAACAACAGCTACAGAAAAATGGATCTTGCTTTTCAGCACCTGAGGCAAGAGAGCTTGAATAAGCAGACAGATGTGTTTGTATCAGGTCACAGCGAGGCGTGAGTTTTCTAGTCTGACATTCTTATTTCTCCTAAATTTGCCAAATTCTCTCCCTAAGTCTCCTTCACAATACAGAGAAACTGTGCTTTTTGGTGCATTGCAGAATTTTTGTTTGCATATCATCCAAGAAATTGACTCTGAGTACCATTTGAATCTGTTACCATTGTAAAAAATTCTTAAATATTCTTTCCTAGAGAATTTGTTTTTTTACAGGAAGATTTTACTGTTTTCTTTTTCAAGTACTAAATTTTGTTTCCTCAACTTCATCTAAAACTGTATTCTGCAAATGTGTTCAGCTTAACATCCTAAACATTTCAGTAGCAAAATTTTGGCATAACTTTTACCTGTTAGAAGAATACATTTCAGACAAGTTTGCTATAGGTTTTGGATTTTTTCTTTCCTATGGTTTCATCAGAAGCTCATTATGTTTTTTCTTGGCTCTTGAAATTGAGCTGTTGGATATACTTTATTGGAATTGGTGAAGTATTGAGGCACCTGGGTGGCTCAGTTAGTTATGCATCCAACTCTTGACTTCAGCTCAGGTTATGATCTCACAGTTGATGAATTTGAAACCCACATCTGGCTCTGTGCTGACAATGTGGATCCTGCTTGGGATTCTCTCTCTCTCTCTCTCTCTCTCTCTCCCTCTCTCTCCCCCCACCCCTCCTGCCCCTCTCCCAGGCTCAAAAAGAAAAAAAAAATTGGTGAAGTATTAGTGTTAGTGACAGAGGCAAGTAAAAGTAGGATTAGACAACTTTATAGATACTATTGTTTAAAAAGCATTGATAAGGGGGAAAAAGGGATTTGCCTTGAATTACTCAGGCTTTTTATATTAATTCAGTTCCCTGGATAATCCGTCAATTCTTCACTTGGCCTTTCCACTGGGAAAATAAAATGTAACCCCCTAAACCCCTCTCCCTTTGTAAGAGAAAACAAAATAGTAGGAGAATATTAGAGGGAGATAATTCTTTATCCTTCATCTCACCTCTGATTGTGTCTTTTTCTTTTTTTTTTCTTCAACCTCAGCTTGTTTTTTTTTTTTTCTGTTATTCAGGTTTTTTTCTCTTAGTTAATCTTTGGTATTTTCTTGACTTTCTTTTTATGATCTGTATTAGTTTGCTAAGGCTGCCATAGCAGAATACAGACTGGGAGGCTTCCACAACAGAAATTATTTCTAACAGTTCTAGAGGCTGGAAGTCCAGGATCAGAATGCCTGCAAAGTAGCTTTCATTTTGAGGCCTCTTCTCTTGGCTTGTGGGCAAGCCAAGGTCTTACCATGTGCTCACATGACCTCTCTTATGTGCCTCTGCAAGGAGAGAGGGAGAGGGAGAAAGAGAGAGCGAGTGAGCTCTGGTGTCTCAAAAGGGCACTAATCTCCTCACTAGAGCCCCACTCTTTTTACGCCTTTGAACCTCATCAACATTTGGTCTGTAACACCCATGTATGTGTTCTGTATTTATAAATGTCCAGTCAGCAAAACAGAAATGCTCTGAGCTATTTCAGGCATAGAATTTAATACAGGGAATAAGTTACAAAAGTGAGGGAAAGACTGGTGCAACAAAATGGAGAAGGAAAAGTTACCCAAGGCCTGGAAGCTGCTACCCCCACTGGGCTAGGGGTTCCCATGTCTATACTCTCTGCTTCCACTGCTCATGCAGAAATCACATTTCTCTTGCTGACCAGAAACCCTGAAACCCAGGAGCCCACACTCCCACTGATGCTACTGAAACTGCCTGGCATGGTTTCAACTTGAGTTGAAGTTTTACATTAATTTAGGGGAAATTTACCATGTTTCTGGTATTGACTCTTCTATCATGGGTTATGCCTTCATTTACTTGGGTTATTTTAATGCCTTTTAGTGAAGTACAATTTTCTCCACAAATCATGCACATTTCTTGTTATACTTATTCCTGGGGATATACATTTATTACTAGAAGTGCTGAGTTTCTAATATATTTTTTATTGCTTATTGCTGGCATTCAAGAAGGTGATTGATTTTTGTATGTAGTTGTTATATCCAACAACCTTGATAAATAGTGTTTTGAAATCAGTAGGAAATGAAAACTTTCTTAGGAGAAAAATTGAGTTTTTCATCATGACAATAAAAATATTAGTCATTTGGGAAGCCAAATATACTTTGTTCCTCCAGCACTTCTTAATATGCACAACTTTCTGATTTTATACTTGCAAAATAGTGATATATATCTTTAACAGTTAGAACCTTGTCATATCACATCAGGTGTGTCTCTACCTGTAAATATTTCAAGGAGTATGTTACCATGGCACCGGAAAGCTCAGAGAACAACCCACACACAAGGAGGGGAACTTCAGGCAGGTGACCTTGTTACCAGTTCTGTTTATCTGAGGTATATGCATCAATCGGATGATGAAATACTATATCTACATCATTTATCACCTTGCACAGCTCTGATACCATACAACACTATTTCTCCCTGCCCCATGTACTATTCTACCACTCGATCAGGGATCAGGGACCACTCCAGTCTGGTGTTGGCCAGTGGGCACGTGGGGCCCATTCTGTCAGTACTACAGTATGCTGTCACTGTCATGAGGCTGATTATGTCCTCCAACATATGTTGTTTCTCTCTTGAGGACTCTGCAATTCAAACTGTTCTGGTGATTAGCTTTGGTCCATGATAGCTGCAGGGAAGACTTCCCATGAAGGCAACAAAGCATGAACTTCAGGTTCGATTCCCACCCTTGCACAGGCTCTCCTGAGAAGCCTTAACAATGGGTTCATTTGGTGATAAGTTTTTGTGAAATCTTGTAAATTTTGCAAAAGTAAGATATAGTCACTGCAATCAGTTAAGAACACTGTCTCTTACCACTCTATTTTCCTTCTGTCACATTTGCCTTCTGTCACATGATATCAAAGTGACAACAGGCACTTTTTCTTCCATGATTTTGTATATATTTTTTCCCTAAAGGGGGCTTTGAAAACTGTATAAACTTCAGACCCCACAAAATCTGTCCTTCGTCCCATCACTGTGTTGTTAGGGAAGTTCATATTGAAAATATACTCTGTATTCAATTGAATGATCAGTTCTGAAGGGCTTGCCTCTCTCTCACACCTATCAAATATTTACTGACAACATGCTAAACACAAAGGGTTCATTCTATAATATGACACATCCAAGGGAGTACTTAATAAATTCTTGTAGATGGTGAAGAGGAATCTTTTCTTATTTAAGATCATTTAAGCTGACCATGGAAGCCAAAGTCCATTGATAACTTCCTCCAACAGAGATGAATTATCTGAATTTGGAGAAGTCAGTAGCAACTGCTCACTTTATCTCTAAAGTCCGCGTTGCACCAGTATTTTCTGACAACTGTTAGTTCCCTAAGTAAATTCATTTTTCCCATATTTCCTGCTCCTCCCTAGGCTCACCTACTTGGGTGATCTTTATTTATTTATTTATTTATTTATTATTTATTTTTTATTTTTATTTTTTTAATGTTTTATTTATTTCTAGGAGAGAGAGAGACAGCGTGAGCAGGGGAGGGTCAGAGAGAGAGGGAGTCACAGACTGAAACAGGCTCCAGGCTCTGAGCTGGCAGTCAGCACAGAGCCCGACGCGGGGCTCGAACCCACGAACCGCGAGATCATGACCTAAGCGAAAGTCGGACGCTTAACCGACTAAGCCACCCAGGCGCCCTACTTGGGTGATCTTTAATGTCTTTCCAGTGTCCATCAGGAGATTTTCATGGATGATCCAGTAAGTAAATCTTGAAAGTCAGATTATTTTACAAAGAAGAAAACGTTCAGTCATAGAGTTTGCGCTACTTCTGTATCTCAAGTCAGGGCTAGCCAATGTATCAGAGAGTTAAGTCACCCTGAGCTCACGCCTCCCCCATTTTCCTGCCCCCACCTGTGGCCTACATGACCGAGTCCGGGTCCCACAAGCCTTGCTTCCTTAACAGCTTTCTAAAAAATTCAAGATCTGTTGGCTTGAGGCTCTCTATTTACTTGCAGACTCACGCCAGCAAGGCTAACACATCACAAGCCATTGACAGCCATGGAGAGCAGAGCAGGAGGGGCTGGCCAGCCAGGGAGGCCTCCAACACCCTCCATAAGGGTGGCTCTCTGGACCCCCAGAGCCCACGGTAAAATGTCTCTGAAAAATTGTTGAGAAGGAATGTGATGCTGAGTTCACCTGCATTCTCAGGGGGATCACTTCAACTTTTTGGCCCTCAGCGACTTGCCTATAAAATCATAACACAAAACCCCGCTAGATGGTCCCCACTGCCCTTTTTAAATTCCCTCCCTCAATGACACCTAAATCAGTTTTCTTAACAGTTTTCCAAATAACCCTTCTTTTGAGTCACATTGCTATAAGTCTGTAAAGCAAAAAATAAAAGACCTATTAGCTGTTTACACACATAGCTTGCATTCTTGGCTTCATTTCTAAATGTTTCCTCTTCTTGCTTTCATAGGAAAGTAGAGTCCTGACCCAGGTAGCGAGAAGGAGCCCTCTTAGGTATCTTCCATGGCTCCCATTACTTTTCAAATGCTGTCCTCCATCCTGGCCAGATTCCACATCCTGCTCTCATCCAAACCTCCCCATGGAGCCACACCCTGTTTCTCCAGCATTCTTGAAGCTTCCTGCCTCCGTGGCTTTGCTCACACTCTCCTTCCTCCCTGTATTTCTCTCCCTTCTCCTCCTTGTCCATTCACATCCCATTAATTCTTTGAAACCTTCCTCATTTCCCATCTTCTCTCCTGGACTGGCTACTCGGGTCCACTACGCTCCCTTCTCTCAGAGCTCCCACAGCACCTATAGTTAGTGCTACATATTAGAGCACTGTCTCTTCTGCTTTATTTCCTTTCTTGAGGGAGAAAACATTACTTCACAAATCCTTACATCTCTGATAGTCCCTGTAGCATTCTTGGGACAGGGCAAGTGCTCCATAAATGTTGGATGATTTTTATAGTAGGTGCCCAATAAAATACAAACAGTTTTATATATTTTAACTCAGCAGATGCTCACAACAACTTGTAAGAAATTAGCTCACTCCCAATTTTCAAAAGGGGAAACTTAAATGCAGAAGCTAAGTGACTTACTCAAGGTAAAACAGACAGGTCGCTTGATGCCAAAGTGTGTGCTTTGGTTAAGGCCTTGAGCCTTGGGGTCTGGCACTCAGACTGGGCTTTGCTGCTTAGGAGACCTTGGCTCTTCCTTATTCTCTTGGAGCCTCAATTTACCTGCCTATAGAATAATAATAATAATAATAATAATAATAATAATAATAGTAGTACCTCACCACTTCAGAGGGTGGTTGTGTTATATGGTGTCCTACATGCATGTAGCACATGGTTAATGCTAAATACATAGTAGTTACAATATTATTATTATTTTGGTTCATCAGACTGCTTCCCCTTCAACAACTCGTTGATTGTCAAGTGTCTACCACACAGTGGACAATCAGCAAATATTTGAATATGCGGGCTAAAGAATCATTTCATTTTTATCCTCAATTATCTCCTGAATAATTTTCCCAACTGCAAGCAGGTCATCTTCTTAGTGATCAACAACGTTATTCTGCCCTTACCCAACCCCCCCTCCGCCCCCCCTCCACCCCCCTGCTGACCCAGAAGAGCCAAATGAGGAAACCGGTGCTGCCCCTAGCCAGAACTTGCTGGAAATTGGACGAATTCACCTGTTATTTACTGTGCCTGCAAGTCAGCTGGAGAAATCCCAGACTGGTGGCAAGACAGAGGGTTTGTAAACTAGAAGAGCTGCTGAGGGCGGACCGGCTCCCTGGGGTTCGGCAGAGCCACAGCTCCATGAAGCTTACAAAACGAAGTTAATCCCTCCTTTCTCCGGGGAAATAAGTTACAGGGACACGGGGGTATGGGCCAATGGAGAGTAAGTTTAGAGGGAATGTCCTTAATAAATGCCCCAATGGGAAGCAGTTTTACTCTCTCTCTGTCTCTCTGGGCATTAGACCAACCACTCACTGGGAAAACAAGTGTTGGTGCCAGAGCCTTCTGTGTGTTCCAAGACTGCTTTTTCAGAGACAGGTACTTGATTCCTTCTGCTTGCACCTCAGGGGTCATTCTGCGTGTACTCTGGGAGATTTGAGGCTGTCTTAATGGGATCAGGTGACGGTGATTCACAGGTCATTGGGCCAGGATGTACCCACCTTGCTGGCTCACTTTTCTCCTCCCTGGCAGCTCGTTATTCTCAGCCACAGATTACTTTCCCTCTCAATGTATTAGAGCTATTTTGAGAATGTTGGTAGGCAGGGGTGCCTGGGAAATGGGAAAGCCACCAAGGGAGAGGTGAGTGCCTTCTACCTCCAGGGGACATGTGTGAGACTATGCTCTTCCAGCTCACCCCCACTCTGCTGGTCTCTTCCCTTGCTGAGACCCTTCCCTCTGCCCTGGCAATCTTGTTCCTTCTCAGCTAGCCAGCCCATTGGGGAGCAAGCACATTAACTAATGGCTGAAGAAATGCATAGACTGCTTGAGACATGAAATAACACACATTAAACCTCATTGGAATGACTTTAAATTATCATGGAGCTGGAGACTGTCAGGGCCAGAAGCTGATCCCCACCATGTTTGCCCTGCTCACGGCACAACTGCCCCACCCCCTCCAGGGGAAAGGTAAATTTTACGGGCAGGCAGCCATGATCTGAACCACAGGACCTGATGTCCTGTATTGCTGACTGGACGGGAAAGAACAACTGTGCCAAGAGCACATTTACAGGCTGACTTAGCCCAATGAGCTGACCTGGTGCTAGAACTTCAATAAGGGTGACAGCGACTGACTAGAATAATGGCATTTTCAACCTGAGACCTACAGAGAGACTTTGAGAGTGGGAACCCAAGTGGAAAGACAAGCAGGAAAGCAACAGGGGTCAGGGAAGCTGACAGAGGAGCAAGGCTCGGTGGGTTCCTGCTGCTCAGCGGTGAGGAAGAGAGAAGGGGTTGGGTCCTCCTCAACCCCCTAGTTCCCACGCTGGGTGCCAGTCTCAGGCTTCTGGAGGTCTGCCTCCTGCATTTCCATACCAACCCTAGAAGGAGCCACTTTTGTGAGACAAAGAATCCACATAACCTTTACAGATGAAGGAGCTGAGGCTAGGAGCCCATGGGCGGCCCCCCAGTTTACAGAATCAGCACCTGAGTCTGTGAAGGAATCCAGTTCCTTTATTTGGGAAGTCTGCTTTCAGAGGGTGTGGTTTCAGGCACAGGGGTGAAGCGGGGCGAGGGGCAGGGAGTGGGATGGGGGCATGGGGTAGGGAAGGCAGTGACAGAGTCAGGGAAGGGGAGAGGAGAGCTGGTTTCCGGTTAGAGTGAGAGGGGACGTGGGGTTCAGTCGCTCCAACTTTTGGTCTTGTTGTTTTAACTAAAATCCAGCTTGTAAACGGTAAGAGCTGAGTTCTAAATTTGCCCATGGGTCATGGTCTCTCAGGAAGTTTCTGGGAGCAGAGACGGCATCTCTTCTGTTCTCGTCTACCTTCCTAGCCTGTGTGTGCCCAAAGGAAAAGTGGTTTAGGAAGGGGGTGGAATGATAACAACTCCCCCCCCAGACCAAATCTATTTACCTGTAGTGTGCTCTAAAGGCAACTCCAGGCTGGTTTCGTGCTAATGTCTAAAACTCCGTGTTGCCCATCCCCCGACATTCAGCAGACACAGAGCCTCCGGGGAGCTCTTTGTCCCATGAGAAATGCTGACGGGAAAGGTCTTATTTTGAGAGGCTGTGGACCTAAGAAGAGAACCCGCAGGGCCGGACTTTGCACGGGGTGCAGTGATCCTTAAACAAGGTCTCTAGCTCACACTTCTCCTCCCTCGCAGGCCCATGGATCCGGTACGCATTGCGGTAGTGGGGGCAGGCGTGGTGGGGCTCTCCACCGCCCTGTGCGTTTCCGAACTGGTCCCGCGATGCTCCGTTACTGTCATTTCCGACAAGTTTACTCCTGAAACCACAAGTGACGTGGCAGCTGGAATGCTTATTCCTCACGTTTATCCAGGTAAGAGAGGGATTATAGCGCCTCTGTCAGGTATGATAGATGTTAGAATGCTATTAGTGGAATTCTGTTGACAAAGACAGCTGGATATGCATGTAACTTAATGTTCACTTTTTAGAAAAAAAATTGTATTTAATGTTTATTTTTGAGAGAGGCAGAGCACAAGTGGGGGAGGGGCAGAGAGAGCCAGAGGTACAGAATCCAAAGCAGGCTCCAGGCTCCAGGCTCCAGGCTCCCAGCTGTCAGCACAGAGCCTGACACAGGGCTCAAACTCACAAACTGTGAGATCATGACCTGAGCCGAAATTGGATGCTTAACTGACTGAGCCACCCAGGTGCCCCTTAATGTTCACTTCTTTTTTTTTTTTTTTTAATGTTTTTAAAATTTATTTCTGAGAGAGAGAGGGAAAGCATGAGCAGGGGAGGGTCAGAGAGAGAGGGAGACACAGAATGTGAAACAGGCTCCAGGCTCTGAGCTGTCAGCACAGAGCTCGACGTGCTGTCGAACCCACAAATCATGACCAGAGCTGAAGTCGGATGCTCAACTGACGGAGCCACCCAGGTGCCCCTTAACGTTCACTTCTTAACATCATACTGGTTCATCTGTTAGGAAAGGCTCAGTTATGCTGTAGGACAAACAAGCTCCAAATCCTAGCAGCTTAAAAAACAAAGGTTCGTTTCTTGCTGGGACTACATGTCCACTGAGCATCAACAAGGGCTCTGCTCATCATATGTGATGGCGCCACTGTCTTGAATGTCATCAGTACCTGTACCTGGGGGGAAAGTAGCTCTGGGGAAGGCTCACCTCAGCTGGCTCTGGCCAGGAAGCAACTTTCATTACTTCTGATGCCCGGTCATTGGCCAACACTAGTCACATGCTTCCGCCCCTCAGAAAGTGGCCAAGAAGTGCAATTCTATAAGGCTCCCAGAAGACAGACAGTCAGAAGTATTTGGGAAATGGCTCCCCTGACTACCACAGCTGGTAACTCTAAGTCTTTCCACTGATACCAGTAATGATCACGTAACCAGACTAAAACTATTCACACTTCTAAGCCAGCATACAAGCAGTCAGTATGTATTTGGGCCTAAAGATGCACTGATTTTTTAAAATATTTATTTAATTTTTAGAGAGAGAGAGAGAATGCAAGCAAGTGAGGGAGGGACAGAGAGGGGGACAGAGGGTCTACAGTGGGCTCTGTGAGCTGGATGCAGGGCTCAAACTCATGAACCACAAGATCATGACCTGCACGGAAGTGGAACCTTCAACCGACGGAGGCACCCACTCACCCCTGCATTGAGTTTTTAAAATATGTTCACACATCCTTTCCAGTCTATATTCTTCTCGTGAAATAGAAGGAGAAGGGAAACAGCATTAAATAAAAACCCAAATCACTTGGCAGCCAATGAGGTTTATACTCACTGTCTCCACTTTCTCGTTCCCATGCTTTTATTCTCCTTTAATCTTAGCTTTTTTCCCCCCATCTAAATTATACATGCACAAGATTAAGCACAGGAGCTTGGTGTGTTTGCAGAATGCTAGTGCACACTTTCTGGGCACCTTTCTTGTGACCAGAGTTCATACATCCATTGTCCGGGAGCCCCTTTGCTTGCATCAGGCCTGGGTGAGCAGTCAGAAGGCTGCATGATAGTCATGGAATCATCTTCAAAGAAAGAGGCTCATCTAAGAGTTCATTCAAGCCATTGAGGCCCAAGCTCACCCTTTGCCTAGGTGGTGGGACCCCTGGATCAGACAGTGTTACTCTCTGGTGCTTCCAGATAAGGACTTTAGTCTTCTCTTTGGGCTTGTTTCAGACCAGCCCCAGTGATAACAGAGATCACTAAATGTCAGCACCCTATGGGGACCATATCTATCCTGTAGGGTTGCTGCGAGGATTAAATCAATTAATACATGTAAAGTATTTAGAACAGTGCCTCAGACATTGTAAGTGCTGTATCAGCAATTGCTATTATTACCACTACTCCAGCTCCAGGTTTCTTTTACCAGCACTTGAACATGGATTGGATCACCAGGCTCGCTGGCTCTATCCACTGCTGAATTGGAATTGTCTCTTCTTTTGGGATGACTCCTACAGCGTGCGAGTCACAGCCAATATTTTGTTTTTAAAGTTTGAAATGAGAACAGAGGGTGCGTTTCAATACAGCCCTATACACTGGCTTAGATTGTTGGGGTACAATCCAATGATTGGGTACAATGTTGGGGTCTAATTTAGCTCGTTTTGCAGCTAATTATTTCTTCCTTATTTCTAAACCAGTGGCCCAGTCTGCAATTTTGGAAGTGTTGAGTTCACAAGGGCACATATTGAAAGGTGACAGCACAGATCCACTATTAAAGGAATATTTATTGGCACTTTAACAAGTGAATTGTTATAAAGCCCTGCTTTTGAAATGTCCTCATTGACCTGGAGACTTGGTCTGGGGGAGCAGGATGTCTCCAGGGGCCTTTTTATCTCTACTGTGAACTAAAGGAGACTCTCTCCAAGCAGAGCTTACCCAGTGTCCTCTCTCCCTCAGTTCCCCACAAAAGTCCCTCAGGATTTTCATTCCCCAGTCCCTTGCCTGACCCTGGATTCTCCCTCATGACCCTTCCATAGGGACTGGACAGCCAAATTCTCCACCCCATTCAGATTTGTCTGCCCCTCCAGATTATGCTTGCTCTCTGTGCCTACACTAGACACTATTATTTTGGAGCTTGAACTATGACCCTTCTTTCAACCCTGACCCTTATTTCCTCCCTGATAAGTCTGCACCCTTCCAGAAGCTGGATGTGCGTCCAGCCTCTTGTGCTCTGACAGGGATGCCTGGGTTACAGGGAGCACTGATCCTCAGGGCTCTGCCAGAAAGGTGGTGCCTAGAGTGGTTCTCGCATGTTCTAGTGACCTGGGGAGTGCTACTCTAAGCTACTGCATGATTCCACAGAGTGGAAAGGGATGCTCATCATGGCAGCCTTGGATAGGACTGCAGCGAGTCCCTCCTGAGGAGCTCAGCTCTACCATGCAGACCTGGTCTCCTTGTATCAGAGGGTGAGCAATCCCGGCTTTCTGTTGATGTTCAGTGTGTTCTCTGTTCGGGTTGACCTGGGCCCCACAGATCTTCCCTTATCACCCACCATGTTTTCAGGACCCATGAAAGAAGTTCTGGTTCTTTCTCCTATCATCTCAATTGTGTGGCCGGCTGGATACCTCAACCATGAACTAACTCATTTCTGCTCAGATTGTTTATGAACCTGTCAAGGTCTGGAATATATTTAATGCCAAAGACTAGCTTCTAGGGGGCTCATATGTCAGATTTTGTCCTGATCAGCCATTTTACCCTCTGATGATTAATCTTTACACGAACGGAAGTCAACAGCATATGTCAGCATTCAAAACTCTGGTTGCTGGTAGATTCTCCACTAGAGTGTGGTACCTTATCTAAATGTTCCTCCCTGACTCTTTAGCTTCTAGGAAGGAGCTTGTCTGAAGCATAGTTATTGTCACCACTTCCTTTCTGTTCTGCTTTGCTCCCCCCATCCCCCACCCCCACCCCATGATTACAGACACACCCATTCCCACACTGAAGCGATGGTTTAGAGAGACCTTTGATCACCTGTTTGCAATTGCCAATTCTGCAGAAGCTGAAGATGCTGGTGTTCATCTGGTATCTGGGTAAGAGAGGATATCTGAAGTTATTTTAGAATTCAGAATGATCTTAATAGACTTTAAAATTCAACATAAAGTATTGTTGAGTGTCTGCTGTGAGCACCGTGCTGAATTAGGTGCAGGAGCGTTTTGAAAAACATTTTAGGCTTTACTTCTAAGAACTCAAGAAAGACAAGTTATTAGTATATTAATTGTATGTTATATACTAGTATATATAGCATTCAACTTTTAAACAACCATTACAGTTTCTCATCACAAATACTGGTTTGAGTTTCCTCAAGGATTATGCAGTGATTAGCAAATATGGCTAAAAAAAACATACAGCAGGTAAACACTGAGCCTGAGTTACATGGGGATAATGTGGCTGATGGAAAGCCAACAGGTGTGATATTGAAGAGTGAGACATCCCCCAAAAAGTAAACGTTGTAGGTCACTAAGCTTACCTTTTAGAGTGCCATTTAGGAACCATATTTCTGAAATGGTTAAGACACTTCTGTTTGATTCTTAATATCTGATTTCAGGGGACGTGCATAATTAAATGAAAGAGTTAAAAAATCCTATTCGACATTTCTAGCACAAACTAGCACTTAGAATATGACAATATCTTTCTTTATCTTCTTTTTAAAACATGTTTATATATTTTTGAGAGAGAAAGAGAGCACAAACAGGGGAGTGGCAGAAGGAGAGGAAGAGAGAGAATCCCAAGCAGGCTCTGTGTTGTCAGCACAGAGTCCAATGTAGGGCTTGATCTCATGAACCATGAAATCATGATCTGAACTGAAATAAAGAATTGGGAGCTTAATCAACTGAGCCACCAATGTGCCCCTCTTTCTTTATCTTCTTAAAAAAAGGATCTCGCGGTTCGTGGGTTCGAGCCCCGCGTCGGGCTCTGTGCTGACAGCCAGCTCAGAGCCTGGAGCCTGTTTCAGTCTGTGACTCCCTCTCTCTCTGACCCTTCCCTGCTCACGCTGTCTCTCTCTCCCTCTCCTAGAAATAAATAAAACATTAAAAAAAAATTTTAAAAAAAAAAGGAAACTAACCATTCTATCACTTTTAATGTATGACAACACATATGTTATCTGTGTTATCCTATGTGATGGCAAAGTAATGCCCTATACCTTTCTGAAGATCAGAGGGATGTTTGCTTTTTACTAAGTTCTCAAAATCACTGTGTCATTTGTGCTGTGTAAAAATACTTGTCCTCCCTCCTCCTTTGTGATCCGGCTGTCTGCTGACATTTTCTGGTAGTGAACACACCTGCCTCAGGCAGGTTTCTATCTTTTTCCTCTTCTTGCCCTCCCTCACCATCATTAATGGTGTGGATATCACTAATTTCCCACAGTCTATACCCAAAGTAGCTACTTTTACTTCTCTACCTTCTGAGGATGAATTGATACTATAACTGTCCCCAGATCCAGCGGATGAGTCACAGAGAAAAATTGTCCTTATTGATTTATAGCCACAATTAGTTTTTGACCAAAACCAATTAACTCACAAACGTTGTCTCTAAGTAATTTTTGAAAGCAGTTGTGTCTAAAATTCAAATGTCCTTTCAAGGCTAAGATTTTGCCACCATCAAGGATATTAAAAAGAATGTACTTTAAGCTAGCCTAAAAGAGAGTTATTTATTGCTCTCACATGAATGATTTCTCTCCCATTTGCTTCCAAAAAAGCAATTTGAATCAGTCAAACGAAGACAAGGGCTTGTACCTCTTTGGCATAAGTGTATAGCCTTATTCATTTGTTCATCTATACATTTCTTCAAAACAATTTATTCAGCATCCACCAGTATCAGGTGCTCTCTTAGGTATTAGTGATACAGTAATGAGCAATTTAGCACATACTGCTTGGCATATAGTAAATGCTTAATAAATGTATGTTGAGTGAATTTTTAAGAAAAGAAGACACAGTCCTGCCTTCGTATAGCTTATGGTCTGTAGGGAATGTCCTAATTGTAACTAGCTGCAAACAAGACACAAGTTACCAAGGGAAGTGTACAGGATACTATGGAAGAATATATTTGGAGAATAAACTTGCTCGGAGGAGTTATGAGAAGCAACCTGGAGCAAAGTGATATTTCAGCAGAGACCATCCAGATAAGTGTAGGTTAGTCTGGTGACATTGTAGAAGTGAAGGGGACACAGACAGGGCCAAGGACGCAAGAGGAAAACCATTCCAGGTAGAGAGAACAGCATATGCATAGACATGAGTCAAGGGTGACTGGGGTGTGTTGGAGATACTGAAGATGATCCAGGGTAATGGAAGGCTTTTGAGGGGTTTTACACATTGAAGTAACTGATCATATTTACATGTCAAAACTATCATGCCTCCAGTGAGGAGAACAGGTATGGAGAGAGAGATGTGGTGCAATAGATTAGGTGTTGGCAGTGGGGACAGAGAGGAGATGGATTTGAGAGAAGCCTGGGAGGAAAACTGATAGGATTTGAGACTTGGTAGTTGATGGCATGTGACATGGGAAGAGAAGGTCATTGTAAGTCTGGGTCTGGTCTGGGAGCTCAGGAGAGAGAGGAGGGCTGGAGGTTTAGCCCCCTGAGTGTTGGGTCTACAGATGATGGTGAAGTTATGGATTGGGAAATCTAGCCCAGGAGAGTGTGCAGAATGGCCCAGCATGGAGCCCCACAGCAAACATTTATACCTTTGCTGGGGACTGCTTTGAATAAATTACTTAGAGGTATACGAATTCTGGTATGTTGAAGACCACATCACTAACAGCCATGTATAGCATTCAAGTGATTTTCCTTGCTCTTTTAGAGCCGCCGTGATTTATAACACTTATTCCTATTGATGAAAACAACCCAATACCTACAAATCCAAACATATTCCTGGCAGCTCTTGGTAGAGCTATTCCGGCTTGTTAACAACCAGTATCATGCCAGCCCCATCCATTCCAGCCATGCTGGTGGCCTAACAGTGACAGGGCTCCTCCAGACACCCCAGCACCTCTTATTGGCAGTGTGAGGTGATGACCCACAACTTACCCCCAAATTCACACTTACCTCATAATTCACACTCCTGCCTCCTGTACACCCACCACTGCTCACTCCAATTTAGATGTTTTGTTCAGAACTGAGGCCAACCTTTAAACTTTTGATGGATGCTTACAACGTATGTAAAATGTTATATAAAACACAAAAAAACCTTTCCTCAAGAATGCATAGTCATAAGTAAATAAAGTCTGAGCAACAACTATTTAGGGGGAAAAAAGGCCGATTTTTAAAACACAACTTTTTAAATGTCTTATTCTCCCCAATCATGAATATTTTAAAATGTTTATTTATTTTGAGAGAGAGAGAGTGCTTGAGCAGGGGAAGGGAAAAGACACAGGAAGACAGAAAATCCCAAGCAGGCTCTGTGCTGTCAGTGCAGAGCCCGGCACGGAGCTCAAACTCACAAGCTGTGAGATCATGACCTGAGCTGAAGGCAAGAGTCAGACGCTTAACCGACTGAGCCACCCAGGTGCCTCATGATTATTTTAAACTTAGCTGCTTAATTATCTGAACCCAAGGGAATAGAAGAAGAGATCTTTTTCTTTTAGTGGGTATAGGAAGTATGTTCTAAAATGCTTTAGAGAATGTCATGTGGGGTTCACCAGAAATGTGTTACTTCACAAAATTTCAGGAAATTTTTCCACTTATGTATTTGAGTTGGCAGATATTTCGGAGCGTTCCTCCTGAAGAAGTGCCATTCTGGGCTGATGTGGTGCTGGGGTTTCGAAAGATGACTGAGGCTGAACTGAAGAAATTCCCCCAGCATGTGTTTGGTCACGCTTTCACGACTCTGAAATGCGAAAGCCCCGCCTACCTCCCATGGTTGGAGAAGAGGTCAGTTGAAATGGCTCTCTGCTGCTTCCTTTATCTTTCATAGCATAGCCATAAATAATTGCATAGCTACTCATAAAATATAGATGGAAAACTCCCCACGGTCCCTCAGGGCTCTTTTGCATTGTGTCTTGTTGCTCACAACGGCTAGGGTTTTGTCAAACAACCTGAAGACAGTGTTGTGCCAGAAAGAGTAAGTCACACCACACTGGTAGTAACACATCCATCCTCTTCTTCTAGTGCCCGAGGCATGATTCTTCTTCATGATGCATGATTTGGTTCCCTGACCACCAGTAAAACTCACTTTACTGAAACAGTGTCTTAGTTTCCTCATTTGTAAATTTTATGCTTCCAGCTATAAAATCATATGGCTTGCTCCAGTTCTTTAGATGGAGAATCTTAAGCTTATTATAAATTGTTTTTTGAATTTTTTTTCTCATTATTGATAAAGAAAATGGCTTCATTATTTTCTTTGTTATAAATAAGATCCCTAAACTGGATAGGTCTTAGCTTATCTAAATTAGGTAATTGCTTCCTCACTGAGCCCAGTCCAAAATACCTTGAACTTATATTTTGCTTGATTTTGGGGACTTTCTGATTCCAGTTAGTTAGGAGACACATCAAGAGCATTTTTATTTGAGATATATAAATAAATCTCTCTTTAGTCTGGAAATTGTAAGCATATTGAGGGTTGTAAAACATTGGTCCTTTCAATCCCCAAATGTGTATATTTGATAGATAAGTAGGGGCAATGTGAACTACTGTGTAAATGTTGGAAGAGTGTCTCGAGGCAAGCAGTGGCAATGATTGGTCCCAGATGTAGACTATAAGGTAATTGACTTAGGCAATTCATTAGTCCCACAATTCTGTGTTGAATATCTATGTCTGAACTTGGCAGTGTGTTAGAATCTGGTCAAAAAAGAAGGATAAAAATATTATCGCTTTTCTTAAGGAATTCATAGTCTAAGGGGGGGTGATGGTGTGTATGTATGCATATGTGTGTGTACATGTGTTTGTTTATATATGTTAATTAACAATTACAGTAATACACATGGTATGGGGTTGTACCAATTTTGAGGGTGGATTGGGAGCACAGAGGAGGGAGCGTATGTCTATTAGGCACGTGTCAGGAGCATCATGATACATTTTTGTAGCTTTGTGAGTGCTCTTCTATTTTTATCTATTAGCAATTTATATGGGATGTCTTCCTTTTGTAAGCTCCAGTTTTCACAAAACCCATACTTTTATGCTTTGTTCACTGGGCCCTAAGGCACGTGTGCATGCTAACCTCGAACCTGTAGACATCACTGATACACAAGCATTTGAGCCATCACGTGATGAAGTTGCCTATCAGCCGACATTCAAGTTTCAGCAGCAACACGGTCTTTCCCTCAGTGGCGGTACTGTGTAGTTTTCGTTTGTGTCCTGACAGTATTAAAATGACTGGAAATAGAAAATTAGAAGGGTTAATGCTAGTGATTTAAGATGGAGGTATCATATACTTTATCTTAATTAAATTCAGATAAAGGGAATTATTAGGCTGCCACAAGGGGCAGACCTTTACTGTCACTATGGTACATAATTCTGTTTGATTATGACAAAAAATGGAAGAACATGTACAAAATGTTGAGTATAAAAAGGTGTCATTAGAGAGATTTATAATTTGAGGCTGAAGTTTCACTGTTACCCCCAAGCCTGTTGTTTGGCTCCCCCATCTTGGACTTTTTTTCTCCGTGTTCAGGAAGGTCTATAGAAAACCTGACTGGATCCCTGCGGTCTTTGGAAGGTCAGACAGAGCAGGGAAAGGAGAGTCCTGTGGAGTGTTTGTTCCCCATCAAAGAGACTGTCAATGGCTGGCTTCTCTGTGTGGAGATGGCTGGGGATGGGGCATGGTGACGGCCGTGGGGATAAGGGAAGTGGATGAGTGATCTCTTTATGCAGGTGAATGATACGCTTTATGCCGATCCCGAACATTTTCTTTATCATTTTCTATCTCCCATATATATATAAATATACATACATATGTATTTTTTCTCCCCCCCAGAACAATTTAAGAGTAAGCTGCAGACATGATGCCCCATGATTTCTAAATATTACCATGTGTGTTTTCTAGGAAAAAGAATATTCGTTTACATAAATAGAGTAGTATGATAAAAATCTAGCTATTGATACTGATGCTGTGATCTATGAATCTTATTCATATGTTGCCCAAAAAAGACCCGGTAAGGTCCTTTATATAGATATATCTGGCCCACGGTCCAATTCCTGGTCACACATTACATTGGTTGTCATGTCTCCAGTGTGTCTCCAATGACCTTTACAACTTTGAAGAGTACAGACCAATTGCTTTGGAGAATGTCTCTCAGCTGGGGTTTGTCTGAGGTTTCCTCGTGACCAAATTGAGGTTGTGCACTTTGGTGGAACCCTGTAGAAGGAATGTTGAGTCCTTAGTGCATCATAGTAGGAGACACATGGTGTTGGTTTGTCCCCTTCTCGTGATGTTAACTTTGATCCCCTGGCCTGCCCGTTATCTCCAGTGTGAAGTTAGATCTTTTTTCCTTTGTAATTACTAAATGCTTTGCTAAGATACACCTTGAGCCTGTGTAAATATTCTGCTCCTACTAGTTTTAGCATCCATTCATGATTCTTGCTTCAATCATTTCTATAATGTTTGCCAAGTGATAATTTCTTTAAAAATTTTTTCTTAACATTATTTTTTTTTTGAAAGAGAGAAAGAGTGTGAGCAAGCAGGTGAGGGACAGAAGGAGAGGGAGAACCTTAAGCAGTTTCCATGCCCGGTGTGGAGCCTGATGCAGGACTTGATGCAGGGCTTGACGTAGGGCTCAATTTCATGACCATGAGCTCCATGACCTGAGCTGAAATCATTAGTAAGATGCTTAACAGACTGGCCACAGAGGTGCCCTGCCAAGTGATAATTTCTAACGTCTACATTTAGTTTGCCTTCTCCTATAAGGAAGAACTTTTTCCAGCTCTATTTATTTAATTATTTATTTATATCAGTATGGACCCATGGATTCCTATTTTATTCAGTGAATTATAATCTATTACTCTTACTATTTATTTTGATGTTCAAATTGCCTAAGATTTGGCCAGTAGGAGCCTCTTCAAGCTGTTCTTGTGTCTTTTTGACATATCTGCATCTCTCTCTCTCTCTCTCCCTTTCTCTCTTTCTACCATTTTCTTACTTTGGGGCACAAATGCATTCTATACACTCCAATTTTGAAAAGAAAAATATTTTCTTTTGATGAATATTTCTTTCCATCTTTTCCTTAATACACACCTGATACAATGCTATGTTTTAAATTTATATATTCAATAAACTGCCTCTACTCTGTTTCCTTTCTATTGCCCTTTGTCCCCTGAAGTTTCCTTCTGTTGTGATTTTTGAGTATAGTTAGAGAACATGCCCCAAACCAGACCCTCCTCTATGTTGTCCAGCCTGGAACAAGAATACAAATAGGACTCCATATGGATATGTGTAAATATTTAAAAGTTCCAAATTAAGCTACCAAGCCATTAAATAAAATATAATTTATCCTTTTAACTTAACAAATGTGACTTGCAACTATGCGAAGGTCAAGTTTATGTTGAGAATTCTTGGATTCTCAGGAGTGCTGTATATTAACATGGCAGCAGGGGGCTCTAGGTTTCTGCCATGAGGCACCCCAGCCCATACACCCAAGCTCTATTCACACTCCCCGCCCCTCCACACACCAAAATAGCTATCCTTTGGCCACCTTGGACAAGGGTGCACACAGTGGCATGGTCTGCCCCTCAGAAGAAGACAGGGCAGGCCCTGGAAGGGAGAAAATATGGGGAACCTGGGTTCCCAGCTCATGAACTGGAAGGGAAGGAGTAGGGCTCTGGCTGGGTGCACCCCCTGGCCCCACATACTCATTTCTCATGCACAGCTGGAGAAGGACCAGAATGGGGCCCTCTGAGTGGTCCAGTGGAAGTGAGGTGCAGCTCAGATTAGCCAGGATAAATTCTAAGTCCTAGAAATAGTCTTGAGCTGACATTAATCATATGCGTATGTTTGAGTGTATGTGTGTGTGTATGTGTGTGTGTGTTTGTACATGTAATTTCTCCTGACTTTTCAAAGAAGCATTGGATATAAAGTCTAGACAGAAAGCTGAAATTCTTCCTGGAAGAGATGGTGCATTGCTTTAATGAAAAATAGATAAAGTCCTTGGGAGATGGGGGGTTTTGATGGGATACAGAGGGAGCATGAAGTCCCAGGGCACCTGAATAGGTGCTATTGCTATGGGAGGGGACAGAGGCAGGGAAGCCAGCCAGTGTACATGTCCCCTCTCTGAGGGGTCTTCATAAGTCTTGCAATTTGCCTGGAGCTGCCCTGAGCAGTGGGACGCTTCCCCCTGGGTGGGGGAGGGGCGGCCCCAGGCTGACAGCAAGGGCCAGTCCCCCGCATGGCCGCCATCCCAGCCACCCTCCCATTCTGGCTGAGAATAAATGTGTTAGCTCTGCAGGCCACCCTCAACCACTTTCATATGGAAACAAATATTATCTGAACGATTTGTTCTGCCTGCTTCTAAAGTATCACCTTCTGGAAGACAGGCCCCTATTTCCATAATAACATTATTTTCAGGCCTAATCTCTAACTGTGGGATGAAGACAGGGGGAAAATCCTGCTACCTTCTCATTTGTCAGAAGCCTGCTGTCAGCATTTTACTCTACTTAAAATAACCTGGAGTCAGTGGTACTTTGTGCCAGTAGGAGCCACCTCCTGACAGCAATGCCACTGGCCTGATGACCAGTCAGCTAGGGTTTGTGTCTAGGAGCACGTTGCTTCCTGTCTGTTTTTAGGTAAAGTCATGAGAAGAGGCCTGGGGGGCTGCTCTTGTCCTGGGGAGGTCTTTTTCAGTCCATCTGTTGGATATACACATCCACCATGACAGTGGGCTGGGACATGAGTGTCTCAGACAGACAGCGTACACACACCTTTGTCCCATCATCCACCCCCACCCCCGTCCCAGCTTCTCAGCACTGCCTTGTGCCCTTGAACCTTCTTCTTCCTCCTGCCCCCCAAAGCAGAGCCTGCACAGATAGCACACAGGGTCTCCTCTCTGTGGAGATTAGCTGTCCTCTCTTCCCTCAGAGCTTGGCATCTTGCCAGAAGGCCGACATGGGGTAAGAAGAGAACCGCATGTTCCTTGTCTTCCTGAGTGAGGCTTTGCAGAGGAGGGACTCCTCTGAACCCAAAGAAAGCCTTTCGGGCAAGGATTTCAAGCCAGGTGGGAAGTGGGGCAGTGTTGTGGTAAGGGGGTGGGACCCCTGAGGCTCACTCTGTGGGCTGTCACCTACTCTTCTCCACTAGGGCGAAGCCAGCTGGGAAGCCACACAATCCCTGCTTGTTCCTCACCCCCGGGGTCTGTTGTGTTGCCTCCTACGCCCCTTCTACACAATGTGAGTGTTCAGCCTACAGTGTTCTGACTCAAAAACAGGCATCTCACTCAGGAAGCCACTCAAAAATGTCTCCAATCTAAGCTCTATCCTTCTGAAATAATACAAACTCCCAGGAAAGGGAAAAAAGTGTTTTTAACCACAACCGAGACCTTCAGCTTTGTTTCAAAGAACAGAATGGATCATCTCAGTCTCATGAAAAGAAACAATGCCCAATAATATCCAAAACAAACAAGAGAATAAGAACCCTTCAGAGGTTTAATCAGCCATGCAGATCATGTTTTATATCCTCAGCCAGTGGAGTCATATTCTGCTGCTTTTTACTTGCCCCTTCCAGGAAATGAATCATAGAGGCAATAAGTCAACTGAGCCTGTCTCTTCGCCAGACATCCTACCTAAATAAATCATCCCAGCAAGAGCAGGCTCATCCTGCCTTTGACAATATCCAGAAAGCTGGGTGCCTCATTTCTGTGCCAGGGGCCCTGTAACTCAGGTGCATGTCTTTCTTTCAGGAGGCCATGCTCTATCCTGTGGTCCTGATAAGGCCCGCACTGACCACAGCACTCACCGCTCTGAGCTTTTCTCTCTGTACTTCCTTCCCACTGGTCTAATACAGCCTTGCGGTTACTCTCTCTGTCTCCTGCAGCTTCTGTTCTCCCACTTGGCCTGACTCACAGCAGTGCCTCTGAAAGAAACTCGTGTGGCTCCCCCCGCAGTTGGATAGAAATATGGGTTGTACATCAGGAACATGATGGATCAGCCCTGTCTCATAAATGCCTACCTTGCAAAGGCACCTTCCTGTGCACAGCAGACCCCTGCTTCCCCAGGACGAACATACACCTTGCTGCTGGAGCGCAGCCATCCTTTGCCAGGCTTCTAGTTATTTCTGCCCCCTCCCGGCATCTGCCAGCTCTAACCAGAGGAGCGGGGAGCGGGGGCAAATGATGGTCCCGGACACAGGCTGACTGTGAACACCCCACTTTCTGCCCAGTATGCAAGGATAAGTGGGAGGGTACCGGCCAGGAAGGTGCAAAATGATGGTATTTGTTTTTTCTGGTGATGGTAATAAGGTTAGCAGGAAATAGATGGAGGCTGTACGCGGTGCGGTAGCCTTAGGAGCCTCCAGTGGGGCTTCAGTAGCTGCCCCAAGGCGGCTACACAGGTGAGCTTGTTCCCGGAAACCTCACCTGCTGGTCTGACTTAGGGTGCACAGCTGCTCCCCTCCAGGACCACCCTGCCCATGGAGACCCTGGGCCTCATCCACACCCCCTTCCCCAAAGGGACCAGAGTCTTCTCTACCCCTGAGTGGAACTTAGAGCCATAATACAAGTTCATGGAGTGGTCAAAGTGGGGATGGCTATTCTGAGAAGTGGGAAATAGAATGCAGTTGATTTTATTGGAATATGCATTGCAAGGAAATGAGTGAGGAATGTGGTCATCAGGGGAGATCATGTTGTCTGGACAAAGTTAGACTATATGTAAAGTACAAGGAATCCCATGTATTCTTCACCCAGATTCCCCAAATCTTATACTTACCATATTTGCTTTATCCTTTTTCCTCTAAATATATACTTTTCCCCTGAACCTTTTGAGAGTAAACTGCAGATGTGATCCCCCTTTACCCCAAATACTGAATATGTATTTCTTAAACTCACAGCCAGTCTCTCATATCACTAAGGTCAACTTATCAGAATGAGGGCATTATGTTAACACAGGTATGTTTCTTTTTTCTTTTCTTTTCTTTTTTTCTTTTCTTTTCTTTTTTTCTTTTCTTTTCTTTCTATTGGTTTCAAGAATAGAATTTAGTGATTCATCACTTACATATAACACCTAGTACTCATCACAAGTACCCTTCTTAATAGCCCATTCCCATACTGAGCAACCCTCAGTTTGTTCTCTATAGTTAAGAGTCTCTTATGATTTGCCTCCCTATCTGTTTTATCTTACTTTATTTTTCCTTCAACATGGGTACATTTCTGAAATCTACAGACTTTATTCAGATTTTGTCAATTGTCCCAATAATATACGTTGCAGGAAAAGAAAATCCAGGATTATATGGATCAAATGAATATACATACATATATATATATGTATGTATGTATGTATATTCATGAGAAGCAAGTGACCGGGTCCAGACACATTCAAAGAGAAGGGCATTAGGCTTCAGCCTTGAAGGGTTCAAAGAATTTGTGGATATATTTTGAAAACATCACCATTGACCTTCTGAGTACAAATTGTTTGCATTCCTATCACATGCAAAATATGCATATATATGTAAGTGTATATGTACATTTAAAATCTAACTATTATAAGCTATTTTAGGTATAGCTACACCAAATGACACTATGAAGAAAGAGTGGACTTTCTCTGTGAATCTGTGTGCATAGTACTATTTGCCAAATGAGATTTTCTTTTCTTTTTTTTCTTTTTTTAAAATACAAATTTATGTATTTATTGTCAAGTTAGCTAACATACAGTGTATACAGTGTGCTTTTGGTTTTGGGGGTACATTCTCGTGACTTATCACTTACATACAACATGCAGTGCTCATCTCAACAAGTGCCCTCTTTAATGCCCATCCCCCCTCCCATTAACCCTCAATTTGTTGTCTGTATTTAAGAGTCTCTAATGGATTTGCCTCCCTCTCTGTTTGAAACTATTTTCCCCCTTCCTTTCTCTCAATGTCTTAAGTTTCTCAAGCTCCACATATGAGTGAAAACATATGGGATCTGTCTTTCTCTGCCTGACTTATTTCACTTAGCATAATGCCCTCCAGTTCCACCCACGTTGTTGCAAATGGCAGGATTTCATTCTTTCTCATTGCCAAGTAGTCTTCCATTGTATATATAAGCCACGTCTTCTTGATCTATTCATCAGTTGATGGACATTTGGGCTCTTTCCACGATTTGGCTATTGGTAAAAGCACGGCTATAAACATTGGGGCCAAATGAGATTTTAAATTAGGTTTCCTTCTTATCTCGTTTTCAAATAGACTGAACATAGTTAAGTTTCTGTTCGCTGTCATTAAGGTGCCATGATTCAGGCTTGAAGCAAGGATGACTTCTTTTTATTATCTTTTAAAAATTTTTTATGTTTGAGTGACAGTGTGTGAGCAGGGGAGAGGGGCAGAGAGAAGGAGAGAGAGGGAGAGAGAGAGTCCTAAGCAGGTTCCACACTTAAGTGAGGAGCCTGACATGGGGCTCCATCCTATGACCTTGGGATCATGACCTGAACTGAAATAGAGAGTCAGATACTCAACTGACTGAGCCACTCAGGTGCCCCCAAAATTAATTTTTTAATTGACTACATCTAATAATGTGTACATAATACATAACCAAATGCTTCTCAAAGCCAGCCTCTGCCCTGTGTTCTTGGCCGCCATCCTCTCCCAGCCTCCCTGCATCCCTGCATCTCTCCACATCTTTAGCAGTGTCTTCCTAGCTCTTCACTTTCTCTCCACTCCAAGCTACCCTTACATCAGGAACTCAAAACCTCAATGCTGTTTTCCTCATTCCAACGTACTTTGAACCATAGCAGCCATGGGGAGAATTGTCTTCTTTCCGGCTCTGACCCCGGCGTTCTGCTGTGTGCAGCCCTGCTCAGGCGTAACCTCACCAGTTCTCCTCAGATCAGTCCCCCCAGGCTCTGGTCCTCAGGCCCCCACCCCTGCCCTCTGACAGGAAGTTCCAACCGCTCTGAGGAGCCAGCTGGGGAGCAGACACCAAGTCATCCCCTCTTCCCTCCTCCCTCCTTGGTGGGGGCCGATTCTCCAAAAGCAGTCTGGTTTGCAGAGACAATCGTGGACCCTCTCACCCCAAAGTCATCTTGGATCCTTAGAAGAGAGTTTTTACTTTGTATTTGTGTAATCCATGGACCTATTTGGATAATATTCCCAGAATAAGGGTACAAGCTATTAAAATGTTACCAAAGAATTGTTAAAATGTCTACCTTTGGCAAGTGCTTAGAAATTTTAAATGACAAAAAGAATGTTTTTCCCCAGTTTCTACTCATTAGGTCCCCCCCAAATTTAGGGTGTGTCAGCGGGTGAATTCCAGGCACACATGTGCTCCAGGGCAGTATCTTGGCTCTGCTGCACCCCTAGTTCTGTCCCTTTTGGGCTGCACCCCACATCCTGCCCTGCAGTCCTCGCCATCAGAGCAGCCCCATCCCTCGTTCTAGAGCCCACGTGTGCCCCCTTTTCCCCAGTAGGTCTCCACACTGAGCCCCCACCTACGTATTTCGTGCTGCCCAGGACTCTTCTCTTAGATGGCTTCGGCCGCAGCGGGTGATGAGAGGTGGGGTGGAGGAATGCCTCTAGTCCCAAGAGAAAGGAAGGGTGAGAGGATTCCCCTTTGCTTCTGGGATGTGGAGTGTGTGTGTCTGTGTGTGTGTGTGTGTGTGTGAGGAGGCACTTAGTGGAGCCCCCATCCCTCTCAGGGCCACGCCTACTCTAACTCCCTCTTGCTGAAACACCAGAGAGTTAACGGAAGGGCTCTAAAGACAGCCATTCCCCATGTTTAGTGGGCAGGCTGACTTTCAGGCTTGGTGAAAATGGGCACTATTGGGTTTTAGTGTGATGACCGGAAGACACTGGTCTGGGGCTATGGAGAGCAACTTCTTGAGTCCCCGTCCCCCATTTCCTCATGGGAGGTGGGGACATGGCATTCTCTCAGTCTTGAGGTTTTGCTCAGTTTCAGGAGGGCCTATGGGGAAAGTCACCAAGTTTGTACCCCCAACCATGTCATTCAAAATCTCCAGAATAACTACCTCACATGGTTGTAGAAGTGCTTGGTTTAACATCCAGCTTCCAGGTGAGGTTTCCTCCTCCACCCTGGTGCCACCTGCTGCATTGCCCATGGGATACACCGTAATGACCGGGCATTGCCTCATGGTTGTATTGCAACAGCCGGGTCCTGGCGCATTCCACAAGTTCCCTCCCGGGGTGGAGACCTGTGAGCTACGCAGCACAACAAGCCTGCCAGGGCCTTCCCACAACCCAGCTGCTATCATCATTTCAGAGGTAGAAAGTGTATTTCATCAGTAGTGGCCTGCAGGGGCCCTTTGAAAAGGAAAAAGATATCTGCATGTGTTGAATTATTTTTAAAAAGTTTTATTTAGAGAGAGAGAGATAGAGAGAGAGGGAATGGGCAAGAGAGGGGCAGAAAGAGGGAAAGACAGAGAATCCCAAGTAGGCTCCATGCCACCAGTGTGAAGCCCAATGTGGGGCTTGAACTCACAAATCATGAGATCATGCTATGAGCGGAAATTGAGAGTCAGATGCTCAACCAACTGAGCTACCCAGGCGCCCCTGCATGTGTTGAATTCTTACAGAATATTTTATAAAAACCCCGTGGACTCCGCATTCTTATCCCTAGGTGACAGTTGAGGAAATAAGTTCAGTTCAGTCATGTCCTAAGGCTGGTAAAATTCCTTTATTTTTCTGAATTAGAATAATTCTGAAGTCTAATTAGAAGAGTTGGAACATAGAACACAGTGTTCAACTATCAACACATGGAATCTACAGTCTATTAAAAGCAAAACCAAGATACGTTCAAATTATAACCAATTTAAAACATTTTTTGAGGCCCAAATGTCAATGTCATTCTTATAAGCTATTAGACCATTGGATGTCAGTGATAGATGGGTGTGGAAAATAGGTGTACCCCTGTGTGAGCTACCTGCTCTTGCATTTTATAGGAGCATAGCAACTACACCCTTCTACCCATTAGAAAAAATTATTGGGGAACTACAGTGTGCTATGGGCTGCAACAGACTTTTTTCAGATGCTATCTCATTTCATTTTCACAAGGAACCTATGAAGTCAGTATTGCTATCTCTAAATTACAGATGGAGGATTAAAAGTTCACAGAAGTTAAAGAATTTGACTGAGGTCTTATGATTGGTAAAGGATAGAGCCCTCCTAAACTCTTTTTAAAGGACTTTTCTTGGAGCGCCTGGATGGCTCAGTCAGTTGAACATCCACCTTCAGCTCAGGTCATGATCTCACGGTTAGTGGGTTCTGAGCCCTGCATCGGGCTCTGTGCTGGGCTCTATGCTGACAGCTCAGAGACTGGAGTCTGCTTCAGATTGTGTGTCTCCCTCTCTCTCTACCCCACCCCTGCTTGTGCTCTCTCTCTCTCTCTCTCAAAAATAAATAAACATTAAAAAAAAGACTTTTATTCACATTCACTATTTTAAAGAATGTAAACACACTGCAATATGTTGGTCAGTGTCACCACAAAATTCATAGATGAATATATTAAAATGAATGCCATTGAACTATACACCTAAAAATGGTCAACAGAGTGAGTTTCATGTTATGTGTATTTTACCACAATGAAAAAAAATACTTACAGGGCATAGATAAGCCATTTCTTTTTATTTTCAATATACTTGGTCCAAAATAACATTATTGACCATCTCTGTCAATCCATGAGCTGCAAATATTTTGCATTCCTCTCATGCTGTCATCTCTGGTAGATGTAAATGTGACCACTGTCCCAAACAGCTCCTTAGGGAGACCAGAGTAATACAAAGGAACATGCAAAAGTTAACAATATGAGACAAAATGCCTAAGGCTACAAATTTAGGCGCTGAATAAATGACATAAAAAAGGCATGCCCAGGGATTTTAAAGATTGATTAAATTAGTATTTATTTAGCATCTAGTATGACCATAGGAACTTTACAAAACATAAAAAGGACAAGACATTTGTTCTGAATTTTTGAAACAGGATTTATTTGGGTTGGAGTTTAGGAATCCCTAGTCTCCAAGGATGTGAGACAGCTGATGGCTGGCATTTGGCCTGCTTGGGTGCTGGACGCGCTCATGATCTTGTCCAAAATTTCCTGTGAGGGGCTGCACAGGAAGCTGCTAAGGCTTCCCTGATGGTCTCTCTCATTTTTTCCCAGGTTAAAAGCAAGTGGGGTCCTGATACTCACCCGATGCATAGGAGACCTGTGGGAGCTTCATCCATCCTTCGACATCGTGGTCAACTGCTCAGGCCTTGGAAGCAGACAGCTTGCACGAGACTCGGAGATGTTCCCCATGCGGGGCCAACTGCTCGCCATTCAGGCTCCCTGGTTGAAGCATTTTATCCGAGATGGGAGTGGGCTGACATACGTTTATCCTGGCGTATCCAATGTAATCCTGGGTGGAACTAGGCAAAAAGGAGACTGGGATGTGTCCCCAGATGCAGACATTAGCAGAGATATTTTTTCCCGGTGCTGTGCTCTTGAGCCCTCCCTCCACAGAGCCCACAACGTAAGAGAGAAGGTAGGCTTAAGGCCCTTCAGGCCTGCAGGCGTGCGGCTGCAGACGGAGCTCCTGGCCCAGGATGGCCGGAGGCTGCCCGTGGTCCACAACTATGGCCACGGGAGTGGGGGCATCTCTGTGCACTGGGGCACTGCTCTGGAGGCTGCCAGGCTGGTGAATGAGTGTGTCCAAGCCCCCAGGACCCCCACTCCCAAGTCAAACCTGTAATTGACATGACATGACAGCAAATGGCCCCAGACACTATGGATCGAAATACAATTTAAGCACCAGAATGGATTCCAATAACTTTTCCATTGCACGAAAGGTTAATGAGGTCTATCTTTGTTTTCAAAATTAGAAATGCTGCAATAGGAATCAGTAGCCTTAGACTCAGCTCTAGTGCTAAATGACATAGAGCATAAAGTTCTATTTTCATTAAAAACAATTGTTACAGAGTAAGATTTTTCTCAGACCTAGCCTTCAAAGATCTGTGCTAATTTGCATGGATGCTGGAAGCTGTAGGGATTTTGACGGTTTTTGGCCAATAAATCCACAGGAGGAGATAATACATGGAAAATACTTAACTCACTGTTGCAAAGCTCCCCATGATGTTTGCAGGTTGTACTCAAGTGAGTATTACAATCCCTCTAGATAAAATACACGGTGATCGTGTGACACAGGCTTACTACATTTAATATCAGACAAAGCATGATTCCTGCTGGTACCAGAGGCAGCCTCTTCCTTCCCTCCGCTGGTCATGATGGTTAGAAGACAGGGATGAAGTTACCTATGGGCATGGCATCAACCCAACGGCTCTCTGGGGTCAGTCACCTCACGGTGGTACTTTCCATTACCACAAATGATGGAGTACTTAGCTTTGCTGTGTCGCTGACTTTGCTGAAACGGTTTTTGAAGATTGAATAGCAGGTGCAGCCAAAGAGCTAATTAGCTGATTAAGAGGAAACAATCATTCTGAATGAAATATATCCAAAGAGTTTTCCACAGGTTGTTAAAAAAGAAAAAAAAAACTACTGGAGAGGAGGGGAAATGTGTCATGATAAAATGAACTTGGGAATTGCTGAAATAAATCCATCTAGCCTGATTTCTTGACTCAGACCTTCTCAGAGGCTTTAATCTGCTCATGTGTATTGTGGATGCTCAGGAGGGTTTTGGCTTTAGCAAATGGGAAAGGAGGCGCTCTTCACTAAAGGTTAGGAAGCTTTGGAGAAATATATGTAACTTTAATCAATTTTGGCAGGAGTTGGCTTGTGTTTAATGATAATAAGTTCTAGTCTGGACACCCAGGGGTGGGGGTGGGGGAGATATTGGGTTGGCAATGAGAAGGCCAGAAAGAAAAAGCCCAGCATAGCTCTGTTTGGTTCATTGAGCTTTTGCATATGATTTTCAGTAAGGGAACATTCTGCTGGTAAAAAGAAAGAGGGAGAGATGGAGAGAGAGAAAAGAGAATGAGAGAGAGAGAGAGAGAGAGAGAGAGAGGGAACCAGTGTACTAGATGCTTCCTTTGCAGGATTAAATATTCAGTTAAGTGTGCGTACCCCTAGATGTCCACCAGGGGGTGATATTGTATCAAATTCAGGTAAATGGGTAAATTTGAAAATTTAGAAATGACTAGAAATAAAAAATGGAGACCAGCCTGTGTGGAGCGAGTGTGTGATTCGTTTAAGGTTTGGGAGTTTACATGCCCCAAATGCAATTGTTTCTGCTTAAAGTGTTTGAGAAATGTACAAGCCTAGACAGTGACGACACGCACACATGCGTGCGCTCGTCACAGTCCGTGAGAAATAGAAGTTATGATAAAATTGCATTTTAAAGGGATGAAATGAAATGCTTAATGGTTAAAACGAAAATGAAGCCTGCTGCTCAAAATAGGTACACAGCTCAGTTGTGTTTGCCGTGGTTTTTGGGGCACACATTTGCTCGTTATGCCCTCGGTTTAGATCTTGCAGCATTTTCATTTCGCATACCTAGGCTCACACTCTATGCTGCTATTTGCTACCCTATTTCAGTCCAACATTGCAAGACAGAGTTTGGAGGCTTCTCGAGAAAGTGGTCATGGCTCTGCGCCCGGATTTCATTTTCGCTAATTGCTAAATATTTGCTCCCAGTTGTCATTCCAAGGTTTGTTCATCTTGGTCAGTAGCTGCCAACCTGGGCCACACATTAGAATCACTGGGAAAGTTCTGAAAAGACACTGATTTCCAGCCTGCTAGATTAAATTAGAATCTTTGGAGGGTGGTGTGGGACCCCCGCATCAGTATTTGCTCATACCTGCCCACAGGGTTCTCACCTACAAGGGCAGCTGAGCACTACGGAGCCCTGGTCCCTCCTCTCCACCTAGGACTCCAGCGCTATCACAACCACTACCCTTCCCTTCTTCGTCATCTTGGGGCACTGAGTTCAGAGGGATGTGCTCACATTAAGCGGTGTGTCCTTGGCACTTCTCGGCAAGGTGGCCCAGGGAATTAGCTCTCTCTCTCTCTCGAAGTGGCTCCATAGAAATAGCTGGGAGTTACCTTGCTGGTTGTAGGTCAGCTGCTCAGAGTCAGCTGTCTTTGTCTGAAAGATGAGAAACTGAATATACAAACGGATGATGGCCAGACTATATATAAAAATAGAGCTCTGACCCACAGTCTACAGCAACCGGTGCAGGAAGCCAGCCCCCTGGTCTACAGTAAGTAGCCCTGGGAGCCTGCTGGAGATATCTGCAGTAACGATCCAGAAAGCTCAACAACCATTTCTGAAACAATTGGCCCCAAATGGCCAGGACCTGATTATTAACTGACAGCTTCCCTCATTTTTGTCCCATTTCCAACTTAGGACCAACTAGAGAAAGCCAATAGTCATCCCTAACCAATCACACAGGATGCCCCGTTTCTCCTTAGCTCGCTTACAGTTTCCTTGTGCCAACGATGTCTATTGAGGGTACACCTGCAGTCTTCTCTTTTTTTCTACTATAAAGCTTTCCCACTTTTCTGCCTGTCTTTGCAGCCATGGCGGCTGACTCCCTTGTGGTGGTAAACTCCGAATAAATCATCGTTTTTGTTTTTTTTTTTCCACATTGCTGGTCTTCATTTCCATAAAGGTTTCCTGCTTCTTTCTTTCTTTCTTTCTTTCTTTCTTTCTTTCTTTCTTTCTTTCTTTCTTTTCTTTTCTTTTCTTTTCTTTTCATAAAATTTTATTTATTTACTTTGAGAGAGAAAGAGAGACAGCCAAGGAGGGGCAGAGAGAGAGGGAGAGAGAATCCTAGGCAGGCTCTGTGCTGTCAGCGCAGAGCCCGACGTGGGGCTCAAACACAGGATCCGTGAGATCATCACCTGAGGCAAACCCAAGATGCGGACGCTTAACCTACTGAGCCACCCAGGCGCCCCAAAGGGTTTCTGTTTCTGTAAGTGCCTTCTTAGGGGATCTGTGCTAAGGCCAGAGAATGGAATACTTTTCCCCCCCTATTTTCTACAGACCATTTAAAAATTTTTTTCAGAACACATAGAACAACCGATTTCTTTCTTAAATCTCTTCGTTTAAGTGTTTGACATTTGTGGCTGAGCTCAGGCCTGCTGTGCCTGTGACTCAGAGGGACACGGCCACTTTGAGGGCACCGGCATTGCAAAGCCAGGTGCTTCTTCGCCATCAAAGGTTACGTACATACTTTTAGGATTTTATCCACTTGGGAAGAAGTTAAACAGAAAGACTGCAGTCCAGAAGGACATGGCTATATAGAAGAAAGGCTACTTTTAAAAATGACATACCTTCTTCCTTTTATTAAATAGGTGCATTCAAGCCAATTGATATTTGAACCAGTTTTTCTCAGTTCATTAAGAACTGGAGAAAAAGGAAGAAAATAACAGTGGGATCTGAGTCCTCTGGGAGTTGTAGTTCTGTGGAAAACCTGTTCCAGGACTCCCCTAACTTGTCGGATATTTCAAATGAAGGTAGCATTTTTTTTTCTTGGTTCCTCTCATCTTTCTTCTTGAGGATGTGAATGATGGAGACACATTTGAAACCTGTCTCCTCTGGGTATCATTCACCCAGGAGAAGCCAATTGAGATGCTTTTTAAGTCATCCCTTTCTTCTTGAAAAATTTCAGCAGTTTGCTACCAGGCCTGGGGGCTTTATTATCCTAAGTGACTTTGCTGCCTATAAATTACAGCCTTAAGTAGCCAAAGGGAATGAGTTAACCAGATCTCTGAAAGAATGTGACCAACGTTTCTTCAATTATTAGCAGAACAGTTGACTTCCATCTGCTCAGGGCATCTGCCCACCTGGCCCACAGCGATGCTACCCATAATTCCAACACTCAGAGCCGGTTTCCTCGGAATTATAATTTTTACCTTGGTGCATGCTGTACGATATCAGCCCACTCCAAAATTTTATATGTATCCTAGTATTGCCCCTCCTTACAAACCCAAGTGGTCTGGCAGTGGACCTCAGCCAGTGTTGGGAATACTCCAAATGGTTTGCCTGCTCTGCCCAAGCCCAATTTCCTGGGAAATCTGCTCCGATCTGGGGGTTCACTATCTGGGCAGTATCCCCCTGTCCTGCCTCTCTGGTCACAGCTCATTGGATAAGAGGAAACTATCAGTCAGGTTTACGTTCAGTCGAAAGTAATAGCAACTTTAACAAGATGGGCATGCATTTCTCTCACATAAAATATGCTTGGATGTAGGCCATTCGGGTTTGGTGTGGGGACTTCCTCAGTAACCCAGGCTCAAGGGTGTGGCTCTTGTGATCTTGGCCATCACATCAGCACAGCTAACCCCAAGGAAACTTCCCAGAAGACTCGCTACACTTTCGCTTCATTCTCACTGCATACGATTTAGCTTCAGGCTACACTGAGCTTCAAGGGAGGCTGGAAATGTCTTTTAGCATGGTGATAATGTAAAGGTCAAGGTTTTAGCAGGCTCTTCTAAAGTATCCAACCATAAATTGAATTAGGCCAGTCAGATTCTTAAGAATCTACACCAAGGGATTCTAACACTGTCTCCTGGTGATGGTGGGCCCTGGAGACATGTACTCTTGGGCCAACAGGCTAGGTTGTTCAGGTTTTTACAGAGGAAGCCAGGCAAGAGTGGATGTAGAAAAGAGCAGAGAGGGAAGCGCAATGGGTCATGTACTTCTGGGGAAGCATCAAGAATGACCTCAGGTACTGACCCACTTCTACTCCTCATGAGGTCTGACTGGCTAGTCAAATCTGCATTCCTCAGAAACCTCACATTTTAAAAAACTGCTTTTTAAAATTTTTTTAAATTTACTTTTGAAAGAGAGAGAGTGGGGAGGTGCAAAGAGAGCGAGGGAGACAGAGAGTCTCAAGCAGGCTTTGTGCCGTCAGCACAGAGCCCAGTGCTGGGCTTAAACTCACAAACCATGAGATCATGACCTGAGCCAAAATTAAGAGTTGGATGCTTAACTGACTGAGTCACCCAGGCACCCCTTAAAAAACTTCTTTTTTTTAAAATTTTTTATGTTTTATTTATTTTTGAGAGAGAGAGACAGAGTTTGAGCAGGAGAGGGGTAGAGAGAGAGGGAGACACAGAATCTGAAGCAGGCTTCAGGCTCTGAGCTGTCAGCACAGAGCCTGATGTGGGGCTTAAACTTGTGAACTGTGAGATAATGACCTGAGTGTAAGTCGGACACTTAATCAACTGAGTCACCCAGGTGCCCCAAAAAACTGCTTTTTAAAAATCATTGTATTAAGGAGGGAGAACGAATGTGGTCTGGAGAGTTTCAAATTTTCCCCCAGTTACTGAATTTTCTGCAGTAATTTCAATAGTAAGGATACTTTTTATAGCTATAAGAGTAAAATCTAAATACCATGGAGCAAATTCAGCATTTGGTGGCCTTTAGCTTTTGCTTAGAAATCTTGCCCATTCTTTTCTTATCACCAAGAGGGGATATTTTATATATCCTTATCTCTTTTACCATTGTTATCACCTATTATTAGGATAAACAAAGTCAAAACTACCCAAACAAAGCTCTTGTGTTGCTCAGGCAACAGTGTTTCTTATATCAGTGCTAGCTCCTGAATATGTTATTAGTTCCTGGTCAAGATCTTGTTGTAACCAATGGTGTTCTTAATTATGCAGATTGTGTTCTTTAATTACTAGTTATGTCCAATTTGTATGGCAAAAGCTTATGTTACAGGAGCAATGCCTATATTAATTTCTTGTTCATGGATTCTATGAGGAAATATCCCCCTTTCTCCTTGAGCCCATTTAAGTAGATTCTCTCCTTTCAACCAAAATCCCTTGTCGAAGTCAGCTTCTAAAAACCAAGTGTTTCCTTGAGATGGAAAAACATATTTCAACTATCCAGTAGACCAGGGATTGGTCAGTTTATTCTGTAAAGTGTCTACTAGTAAATATTTGAGGTTTTGCAGACCATACAGTCTTTGTTACAACCACTCGACTCCTCAACTCCGCCACTCTAGTCTGAGAGCAGTGAGATAATATGTAAACAAATGGTCATGGCTCTGTTCCAGTAAAACTTTATTTACCAAAACAGGTAGAGGGCCAGATTTGGCATTGGGACTATACTTTGCTCTGCCCTAAACTATAATCTCCATGTGGGAAGGAACATGTCTGATTCATTTAACATTTTCTACCTAACTCTCAACACTAAAACTTGTACTCAATAAAGATTTGTTAAACCACTGGGTGAGTAAACTATCAATGTGATCTTAAGAGACAGATTATCACAGCTTAAATGTGGAAAAAAAACTACTCAGCCTCATTCAATAAGCTCTTTTGTTGGCTTTCTAATTGATTTTCCTTAAAAACTGTGCAAACCTATCTATACTAATATCTTGCAGCTTGAGTATACCACAGAGAATATATTCGTGGCCTGGATTCTCAGGCTATTGAATGATTTAAACAGCCAGAGGCGTAGGGCAAAGAAAATTTTCTTAGGAGCAGAACCATTATATCAGTATCCTTATCCAGGCCTGCACATCCCAGTGACATTATTCTACTAGGCTGGGACCAGGAAGGAGAATAAGGATATCCTCTGGTAAGGGAACAGATTAAAGCTATGTCTCTTCCCTGCTTTTGTGGTCTCTGCAGCCTCTAATCTGCTGTGCCTGGGATTTGGCTCCTACTAAGAGAAGAATGAGATAAAAGACAAAAACATGGCCTAGTGTCAGGAAAATACCTTGGCAGAAAGCCTTCTGGGTAAGTTTGATATCTTGTCTCAGTTTGGCCCTTCCCAAATTGACCCCTGCATCCTGTTGTCCGCATAGGCCACTGACAGTCTTTTCCCATGCCTTGCCTTACCTTTGCATCCATGCAAATGTGAGCTAACGTCCCTGAAAAAAATCCTGGTTGATTTTCTGGACCAGAGGTCTTCAATCCTGACTGTGCATGGGAAAAAACAAAACAAAACAAAACAAAATGGAACAAAAGTTTGATACCTAGGCCTACCCACAGACCAACAGAATTAGAATCTCTGTGGGGCAGGGGGGGATAGCCGGCATCAATATTTTTTAAAAGTACCCCCCACTCTCACCTTGATGATTTTAATGTGCATCCAGGATTGAGACACACTTACCTAGATTTCCAACACTGGCTGTACGTCAGAGTCACCCGGGAGCCTTTAAAAAATATGTAGATTCCAGACCTAATCTCAGGGGGTCGTGGGATCTGGGAATGTATAGTTTTGAAAGCTCCTCCAGGAGCTTTCTGATAAACAGCCAGGCCTGCGAACCAGGGTTTAGGCCATGCCGAGCACATGCTGTTATTACGTGCTTGGATTGGGCACAGACATGCTGGCACCTCAGCCTTCTGAGCCTATTGGAAGGGCAGGGAACAAGACTGGGTCAAAAGTCGGAGGCGAGGCCTGCTCATGGTAATTCAGCCCACGCCGCTCAGGCCTCAAAGACCTCTTGCCTTGGGGCGCCTGGGTGGCTTAGACGGTTAAGCGTCCGACTTTCGCTTAGGTCATGATCTCACGGTTCGTGGGTTCGAGCCCCGCGTCGGGCTCTGTGCTGACTGCCAGCTCAGAGCCAGGAGCCTGTTTCAGTTTGTGACTCCCTCTCTCTCTGACCCTCCCCTGCTCACGCTGTCTCTCTCTCTCTCTTAGAAATAAATAAAAAAATAAAATAAAAAAGACCTCTTGCCTGGACCCTCAGCTTCAGTCCCTTGGCCGATCCTGTCCAAGCCTGAATGTGTAGGGGAGGCCTACCCTCATCCGAGCTCTGGGATGTTTAAAATAGGAGACTTGAAAATGTTCAAGTTTCCGGGGCGCCTGGGTGGCTTAGTCGGTTAAGCGTCCGACTTTCGCTTAGGTCATGATCTCGCGGTTCGTGAGTTCGAGCCCCGCGTCGGGCTCTGTGCTGACTGCCAGCTCAGAGCCTGGAGCCTGTTTCAGATTCTGTATCTCCTTCTCTCTCTGGCCCTCCCCTGCTCACGCTGTCTCTCTCTCTCTCTCTCTCCTAGAAATAAATAAAACATTAAAAAAAAAAAAAGAAAAGAAAATGTTCAAGTTTCCTGGAAGAAACAGGCACCAGAGTGGGAGAAATTGAAGATCCAACCACAGAGAGTTAATTGATGTACAGATCCTTGGGGAAGACAGGGGAAGGGATGGCAGAGACCACTCCTCCGCTGAGACAGAAGGCAAGCCAGAACAGGAGGAAAGGGGGAAGAGGGTATGTTTGTAGGTGTGGGATTCTCACTTGATGACCCTCCTTGTTCCCAGTCTTTTGCTGATAACAAGTGAGGAACGGCAGTGTGGGGAAGGAGCTGGGGGGAAGTGTTAGAAGAAGCATATTGGAAGAGTTCTGCCCACAAGTGCATGATAGATCACCAAATAATGCTTGGAGGTTGGTGAGCCTAAACTGACGGTGCTCCAAATCTGCAAAATGCATTCATTCATTTATTTGTTCATTCGTTCATTCATTCATTCAAGGCATATTTATTAAGTGCCTACAATGAGTCAGTAGTGTTCCCAGATTGAGGGAGAAAAATGGTGAATGAGACAAAAGTCTTGTCTTCATGGAACTTACATTCAATTGGGGTAGACAGAGTACGTAAGTACATACCTTAATGTACAGCGGTGGTTCCTGCTATTTTTTTTTTTTTAACAGGGAGGATAAAGGGCTACTATTTTATATAGAATGGCATGGCCTCTCTGAGCAGGTGGCACTTGAATGGAAGGCTGAGCAAAGTGAGGGAATTACAATCCATGTGAGCCCCAGAAAGCTCTCTCATGTCCCTCACACTTTACATCCCTCCAAAGGTAACCACTTGTGATAGTTAAATTTTTGTGTCCACATCATGGGATGCCCAGATACCTGGCTAAACATTGTATCTCCGTGTGTCTGTGACAGTGTTTCTGGAAGGGATTCTCATGTGAATCAGTAGCTTCAATGAAGTACATGGCCCCCTTCCCCAGTGCGTGGACATCATCCCATCCACTGAGGGCCTGAGAAGAACCAAGAGGTACAGGAAGGGAGGAACTGCACCCCATTTCCCTCTTGTCCTCTCTCTGCCTGACTCCCCGAGCTGGGATATCAGCCTTCCCCTACCCTTGGTGCTCCTGGCTCTCAAGCCTTGAGACTGAGACTGGAATCTACACCATTGGCTCTCGGGCCTTGAAACTACACCACTGGCCTTCTTGGGGTCTTCAACTTGCAGAGTGCAGACTGTGGGACTTTTCACCCTCCATAATCATAGAAGCCACCAGTCAGAGTAGGGGCTTATGGAGGTCAGGTGGTCAATGGAGTATTAGCTCAGGTCTGACTCACAGTGGGCCCAGTGGATCCCCAAGCCCACCCCATGATTATCTTCCCAGTTCTGGAATGCACAGTTGGAATAGATCTACCCAGCAGCTGGCAGAGTCCCCACACTGGTTCACTGATCTGGAGAGGGCTATTACGGTGGAAATGGTCAAGTAAAGGCACTGGAACTGCCTCTATCTAGGAAAATAGTAAACTAAAGGTAATATCACATTTCTGGAGGGATTACAGAGATTAGTGCCAGCATCAAGGACTTGAAAGTTGCAGAGACTGCAACATATTCCTCATTTGAGTGTGTTACTCTGGCCCAATTACTGAGTGACCTGAAAAGCTATTAGTTTTGAGTGGGCCCAAAAACAAGAGAAGGCTCTGCAGGCTTCTGTGAAAGCTGCTCTGTCACTTGAGACATATGATCCAATAGATCCAGTGTCAGTGGCATCGGGATGCTATTTGGAACCTGTGACAGGCTCTTAGAGGTAAATCCCAGGACAGGACCTTAGGATTTTGGAGCGAAACCCTGCCATCCTATGGAGATAACTACTCTCTTTTTGAGAAAGAGCTCTTGGCTTGCTACTATGCCGTAGTAGAGGCTGAAGACTTAGCCGTGGGCCACCAAGTTCCCATGTGACCTCAGCTGCCTAACAGGAAACGGGTGTTACCCGAGCCACAAAACTATAAAGCTGAGCATGCATAGCAGTACTCCATCATCAAATGTGAGTGCAATGTAGGTGATTGGGTCTAAGCACATCCTGAAGACATGGTAAGTTACATGAAGTGGCTCATATGTCAATGGTTCCCACTCCTGCTGAACTGACTTCTCTTTCCCAGTCTGCACCTATGGACTTATGAGGAGGTCTTGATGATCAGCAGAAGAGAAGATTTAGGCCTGGTTTACAGAGGGTTGTGTGTGGTGTGCAGGCACTGCCTGAAGGTGAACAGCTGCAGCGTGACAACCCCTTCCTGGGACATTCCTGAAGAACAGTGGTGAAGAGAAATCTACCCAGTGGGTGGAACTTTGAGCAATGCACCTAGTTGGCCACCTTGCTTGGAGGGGAAGTAGCCAGATGTGTGATTAAATACTGATTCATGGGCTATGGTTGATGGTTTGGCTTAATGGCCAGCGACTTGGAACATGACTGGAAAATTGATGGCAAAGGAATTTGGGGAAGAGATATGTGGATAGACCTCTCTGAATGAGCAAAAAATGTGAAGACATTTATGTCCCAGGTGAATGTTCACCAAGGAGTGACTTCAGCAGAGGAGGATTTTAATAATTGAGTTGATAGGATGACCTGTTCTGTGGATACCAACCCACTCGTTTCTCCAGCCATCACTGTCATCTCCAAATGGGCTCATGAACAAAGTGGCCATGGTGGTGGAGGTGGAGGTCATGCATGGGCTCCGCAACATGGACTTCCACTCACCAAGACCAACCTGATTATGGCTACTGCTGCGAGTCCAATCTGCCAGCAGCAGAGACCAACACTAAGTCCCTGGTGTGACACCACTGCCTGGGGGCGATCAGCCAGCCACCTGGGAGCAGGGTGATTACATTGGACCACATCCATCATGAAAGGGGCACGTTTTGTTCTTGCTGGAATAGACACTTACTCTGGATATGGATTTGTCTTCACTGCACACAATGCTTCTGCCAAAACTACCATCTGTGGACTTACAGAATGCTTTATCCACCGTCATAGTATTCCACATAGCATCGCTTCTGATGAAGAAACTCACTTCCTAGCAAAAGAAACATGGCAATGGGCCCGTGTTTATGGAACTCACTGTTCTTATCATGTCCCCCACCCATCCTGAAGCAGCAGCAGAATGGCCTTTTGAAGACTCAGTTATAGTGTTATGTAGGTGGCAATACCTTGCAGAGCTGAGGCAAGTTTCCCAGAAGGCTGCCCTATCTTCTGAATCAGCATTCAGTTTATGGTGCTTTTTCTCTCATAGTCAGGATTCGTAGATCCCAAAATCAAGGGGTGAAGATGAGAGTGGTAGCACTCACTATTATGCCTAGTGACTCACTAACAAAGTTTTTGCTTCCTGTTCCCACAGCTTAGCTTCTGCTGGGTTAGAGGTCTTAGTCGTTCTAGAAGGAGGAATGCTTCCATCAGGAGACACAATGATCCTTTTGAACTGGAAGTAAAGACGGCCACCCAACCACTTTGGGGTCCTCATACCTCTGAATCCACAGGCAAAAGAAGACATTTATGGTATTGCTTAGGGTGATTGATCCTGTCTACAAAGGGGAAATCAGACTAGTCATCCATTATGGATGGAAGGGAAAGTATGTTAGGGTATCTTACCTTTACCATCCCCTATGATTACGATCACTAGAACACTACAACAACCCAATCCAGGCAGGACTACTAATGGCTCAGACCCTTCAGGAATGAAGATTTGGGTCACCCCACCAGGTCAAGAACCATGACCAGTCGAGATGCTCGCTAAAAGCAAAGGGAGTATGGAATGGATAGTGGAAGAAGGTAGTTTTATAAATGCCAACTTCAACCATGTGACCAGTCATAGAAATGAGGACTGAAATAGTCATGAGTGTTCCTCCTTATGTTGTTATATATATTCATATATGAACATATACATACATGTATATACATGTATGTATATATGTATACATGTATACACATACATATACACACATACACACACGGGTATTTGCAGCACAGTAAGCAATGCTTATGGTTATGATTTTGGGTCATTGAGAAAAAATAAATTGAATTTGGTTCTTTTTATTGTTACCTGAGGCTGGGAAAAGTGGAAAGCCCTTGAAAAAAATGTTTCACAGAAACTCGTTTTAAATAAAGGGACTTAGTACCGGTCTTCGGTCTTACTCATTAGGAAAACAATGTCGTAGGTTTTGTGAATTCCTCAACACTTATTCCTTCTTATAATGTGCCTTTCTGTACTGTAGAGTCTTGAAAACCCAAAACTACATTTCCTAGACCATCTTACATGGCATTCCGTATGTGATTTAGGTTCTTTTGGACTGATGCAGTTCTGTAACACTTGGATCTGGAACTGGGTAAAGTGCGGAAAGAAGCAGACCAGAAACACCCACTCCTGCTGGAGCAGACGGTGGAGGCTTCACGGCACAGAACCAGCCACTTCCTCATTCTGTTGCACCTGATGGCAATGGCAGCTACTCTTCCAACCAAGGCACAGGCAGTTGTAAGTTGTTCTCAGTAGCTCAGTCAGCACCTGTTCCTCTACTTCTCCATGATTTAGGAAGCCACATAATGCTTGGAAATAAGGACCTTTCTGCTTACATTAACTCAAAGGTAGCATCTGTTTTCTGCAACTGAATGCTGTATACCAAATGTGCCGGGGCCTGAGAAGCCATCACCGTGTTCTGCACCACTCAGTCCCCGGTGTCTGGCAGCACGCAGCCCTGTAATGAGGGTTAGGTTAGCCTATAGATGGAATAGGTAGCACCCAAGGTGAATGATTTCAGGGGATGCCCTCTGTTCCCTGAGTTTACGGCGCTCAAATCTTACTCGAAGTTCCACTGTTAGGATTTCACTTAATTTAAAGCCTTCCTGCACTCGCCTCCAAACTGCTCCTATGTGCATCACACCCCTGTTGGACCATCTCTTATAATACATAAAGATTTTTAACAGTAATGGAGTTTCCTCTCTGTTCTGCTCACTGGGGATGATAGGTTGTGGGAGAGAATATACGTGCAGGATGGGGAGAGAAGGTGTATCAGCATCTGAAGGAGATGAATAGGAGATAAAAATATTTAGGAGGGCGTAGCTCCCTAAGCAGATACTAGTGAGTAGAAGGTAGAAATATTTGGGAAATCCACATATATTGGGTCAACAGAAGTGTCGACAAGGATGTGGTGTGCAGAGCACGGGTGTGTTGAAGATCCGTTTTGCTGAGGGTGGGCTACGCCTTGTCCTGTTAGGATTTAAAGAAGAGGAGAGCAGGCTCGTATGCAAAGATGTGAAGAGGGTGTGTGAACAGTGGGAAATGCATTTGCTAATTCTTACATTTGGAAGGAGACAAAGGAGAGCGTGCTTTGAGGATAGGCAGGGAGAAGGTAACGGGAATATTTCCAGTGCCAGACAAGGCGGGGCTGCTGGAATTTCTCTTCTGACTAATCCGGGAAGGGTTTGGAAGGGTGGTGCCATTCTTTTTTTTCTCTTTGTCACTCATGTATTAAATCCTTCTGGGCATCAAGTGGAAGGACTATAAAGAGCTGTTCAGACCAAGGGCACTGACTGCTTGGTCAGCAGAATGCCGGGCTTTTAATGGGAGAAGGCTGTGAGATGGAATCATCGTGAGTATTTCAAAGTTCCAGAGAACAAGCTTATCCACAAAGCACGCCTCCGGTCTTTCCTAGGAGAGCTAGAAACACTTTCACAACTATCTAATTTTAATCTTTGCAACATCCTTCTGAGGTAGGTAAGAAGATGGATTCTTACACTTTTTTTTTTTTTTAACAGATCATAAAATTTCATGACAAGTAGTTTCCAAAGAAACCACGTGGGGCCAAAGTGTGAAGCCAGCCAGAGCAGTCTGTTTTCTGAAGGCAGGGCTGCTATTCTTATTGGTGAAGTATTTTGTGTAGCCTGTGCTTTCTTCTTTTGATTCCCATCTTATGGCCATTGATGGCCTTCTGAGCAGTAATGCAGGGCTTAGCATTGACCTACAACAGATTCAAAGAGTGTTAATTATGAAGGCTTTCCTATGGTTCTGAGACTAGACTGCATATAGAATGTGTTGTTTTTCTTTTTTTCTTTTGCTAAGCACTTAGAGAGGTTTCAGAGTTACAAAAAATTTCCCTGGTACATGAAGCCATTCAACCTAGGAATTGTCTTTTGTTCAGCAACTCAAAAAGCATCTTCTGGAGCATGAACTGCTAATGAAAGGCAGAATTTTTTTTTCTTTAATGACACTGCTAATCATTATCTTCCTAACTTCTATTGTCTGAGGAGAGAAATAATTCTATTGATCTGCCCAGCTAAGATTTACCCCTGTCAGTAACAAGGACTTAATTTCTAACAGTGGCGGATGAATAATAGACGAACAGCCAATTTATCCAGGGATGTTAAAGCCTGAAAGATAATGGAACTTCTCCCCTTTGTTTAACATGGAATTTGAAACAAGCCACACAGAAATAGTTGTATTTCATTAAAGCATGGTGGCCAAGAAGATAAAGGCTTTTATGTTAAAGACGGGTTCTCTGTTTTAAACAGATCTGATGGTGACAGATTTCAGATTTAGTTTTGAGTTTTATTTTTTATCAACGAAACCTTAACTCATCTCCTTTTCATATTTAATTTAATTGTTAAAAAAAGCTTAGGGCTGGAGGACTCCAGTGAAATAAACACCCTTTAGCTTTCAAATCAGAATTAGGCAAAATGAAGGACTAGACTGGTCGTAGGTAGTGCCCAGTGCTTATCAGCTGTAGTAAGAATCTCACTCTTATTCTGAAATTGAATGCTGGAATAGGATGGTATTCTGTGGCTTGTAAATTATTTCCGTTATTGTCCACCAAACTTAGGAGTGCTCTAATCTAATATACACAATACGCAAAAACAAGATTCCTTAAAATTTCATCAACGTTTAAGCGTTTCAAGAAAGATACTTTGGGGGGCACCTGGCTAGCTCAGTTGGTACAGCATGTGACTCTTGATCTTGGAACTGTGAGTTTGAGCCCCACATTAGGGGTAGAAACTACATTAAAAAATACAAAATAAAATCTTTAAAAAAAAGGACACTTTGGATATACTATAGCAGAGCTATAATGCTATTCTCAGTGCATTCTCTGAGGCTGCAGCCAAAGCAAGAAGATTTATTCTGAAGTAATTATGCTAAACCATCACCTAATTTTGTGTGAAGACAATGCGCAGTTGGGCAATGGCCACTTAATTTTGTTAGATTTCCGTGTTTGAACCTTATAAAATTCTATAAATTTCTGGGAGAATGAAGAGAGAGATCATTGCAGTCTTGGATGTGAAGGAAAAGCAGAGAAAGGCGTGGATTCTTTTTTGTATTCAGAAATTTACATTCAGAAGATGCAGAGTTTTTTCAAAGTCAACATATCTGATGTTTTCTGTTTTACCAGTTGGTACTGTTTTCACTTTGAACTATATAAGGTAAAGGTTTGGGAGTGTTGTGATCTGCATTCTTAGGGTCTATAAAGGTCTTAATCACATTCTATCTTGAATCCAGACTAATGTCTTTTGCTCCAAAACCATCAGTGACTCCCCACTGCTCATTCAATAAAATCCAAATTGCTCAGCCTGATCTTCCCCAAACCTGCCCACGACCTTCCTATTTCCAGAACAGCGCGATCCTTTCAAGCGTAAGAATAGCATAAGCAAAAGTCTAGAGGCAGGAAAGGGCAGTGGGTGTTTGGGGCATAGACATTGTGTGTGTGTGGCGGGGGGCGGGGGGGATGCCTGGAGATTGAGTTCATATGTACCACGTCCAGCACAGCAGGGGTCTTGAAGTCCTTGGTTGCACACATTTTAGTGAGCCCTTCTCTGTGCAAGACACTGGTTACTGCGGGGAGACAAAAATAAATAATTCCCCACCCCCCCGTCCCCATCCCTGCATCTGCTGTGGGACTTGAGCTGGTGAACAATTATTGCAGAGTTAGGAGCTGGGGTACCTGGTGGGCCACAGTTATAGCAACAACCGGAATTCGTTTCCTGATTTTTACATACACTTTCCTCACATTAAAGGCTGAGTTAAAAACCCACAACGACTGTTAAAATGAGAGAACTGCGGCTATTAAAAACCTATTCCAGTGATCTCATACTTTGAGGTTGAAGCAGCTAATGGTAACTACACTCCCACAATATTAGCAGGACACAGAAACTCCGGCCCCTCTTCTTTGTCGTCCGGCTTAGAGCCGCTTTTCTCCTGGCTGCTCTTTGTGAGGGGAGCTATTTCTCTTGTCTCCTCTCCTGGCAACAGCAACATTCTTTCAGACAGCATTTGTCTCCCCTCTCTGAGCAACCGTCTAAGTCTCTGGGGAAGGTGGGGGTGGAGGATGGGGGATGGGGGAGGGGAAGCAGGAGGAGTTGGGGAAGAGGGAGAATAGCTCCAGGCTTTCTACGCCCCTCCAGGAGCCCTCTTGGCAAATTCTCAGTGAGTCTCTGCCCCGTGAACGTTCCTCAAGGAGGTGTTGGGGGATGTGTGCCTGCGATTGGCTTTGTGTCTACACTGACGGTGCAAGCTCGAGGTCAAGTGCGAGGGACTAGCGCTGTTCTAAGGCGGGTGGTAGGCAATCAGCAGTAGGCACTGGCACTGTACGAAGGGCAATGTAAAAGTGAGCACGGCCAACAGCATGAGAAAGGTAAACTCAGAGAGTAGGGTGGTGCGTGGTTCCGTGACACACACCTGCAGAGATCAGAGCCACCAGGGAGAAAGGTCACGTTTTAGAATACTGCAGGTCAAAGTGGGAAGGAAAAGACCCGTCAGCCACATCGGATCAGGGGGCCTTCCCAGAAATGATGGAAAGCTTAGAAAGATACTTGCTGGCAGGTGATGGCTGTGAGGGGAAAAAGACAGAGGGCTAGGTAGGAACAACCAAAGCAGAGATGTGGTTTTCCTTTCCCCTCTTACATCAGTCGAGTCCAGACCCAGTGAGCCCAAGCCCCAAACATACAATTCAACAAAAGGCAAGAGGAATATAAACTAGTGCAAAATGAAAACAAAAGTCCTTTCTGACTTTCAATGAACGATAGTAACACATTACACACACATGAAGCACTTACAATGCACCGGGCACACAGCTCCGAGTTCTTTCTTTTTTTAAAATTTTGCTTTAAAGTTTATTTTGAAAGAGAGAGAGAGAGGAAGGGCCAGAGAGAAAAAGAGAGAGAGAGAGAGAGAGAGAGGCAAAGAGAGAATCCCAAGCAGGCTCTGTACTGTCAGCGCAGAGCCCAACTCCAGGCTCGAACTCACAAACTGTGAGATCATGACCTAAGCTGAAACTAAGAGTTGGACACTCAACCGACTGAGCCACCCAGGTGCCCCACTCCAAATTCTTTAACTATATCAATTTATTTAATCATTACATGGGAAGTCACTATTATTATTGCCATTTTACAGATGGGAAAACCAAGGCACAGATAGAGAGGAAAGGTAACTGGTACAAGGCTATACTGCCAGTGAGTGGTTTCAGCTTAGTGTAGGGTCTTCTTCTTCATGCTGACTTTTTGGCTATGTTCTTTACTCTCCTTTCCTAAGACCATGTCTCCTAAACTCTCTCTTTTAGCGAGTTGAATGGCACTGCAGCCTTGCTAGTGATGCAGATTTCCAGGTGCCGCAGAAAGGGGAGGATGGGCCGGCAGGAACGAGTCATGGGGAAGAAGAGAATGGCTGCCATTCTCTTCTCATAGGAAGACCCTTTGTTAATACTGAAAACTTTCTTAGTAACTGTACTAGGAGGCTTGAGGGAGACTATTTCCACTCATGGACACACTGTCACCTTGTAATAACCGGTTCCTACATCCCACCCCTGACACTCAGCCATTTCCATGGCTGGGGAATTTCTGTGCCAACGCTTCTAACAGTTTGATCATGGACCACCTGAAGCACTTTAAAATAAAGACTTGGGGGGAACTCGCCTCTGACTTCATCTCTGGAGGTGGGGCTTCTGACCTACCTTTAAACAGCTCCCCAGTGGTTCTCATGCATGCTTGAGTCTGAGCATCCTTGCATCATGATCTGAAAATAAGATGGTTTCTATGGTTTCTGGAGGGCTAGAGCAGTAATGTGGTGAGAGAGTAAAATGGCTTTTGACCTCTGGATTTTTAATATATTCACAAGCTAAACTGAAATGACAGAGCCTGGAGACTTTTGCCTTTGGGCATGCTGTGCTACACTCTACCCTGTCAGCTCCCTGGTGATCTTTTCTGACCTGAAAGGGTTTTTTTTTTAAGCCCTTGACTTTGGGAAAATTTCAACCAGGAATGTTTCTGACTTCAAAGTGATCTGTAGCCGGGAGATTATTTCTGGCATGTGTCATAATGATAAGATGAGCCGAGGGTAAGGGAGGGGAAGCACCCCATGGGTGGTCCCTTGCAGCAGGCGGTGTTTTGATAATTCTTCACCTGAGCTGCTTTATTGTCATAAAATCCAGGACTGTCTCATTGTGGGAGTTCATGTCTGTGACTAAACCTATCTAACAATATCTCAGATATGTTTTCAGAATCCAAGAAAGAATGTATTGTGTGTGTGTGTGTGTGTGTGTGTGTGTGTGTGTGTGTGTGTAAGCTTCCGGTCCAGTTGAGAGTTTGCCTTAGAGCCATCAACCCCCCAAATTTCCATGCCTCCGAAGTACTGCTCTCCCCACAGCCACATCTTTTATTTCGGTTCTTCTTTCCCAGTGGCTTGTGTGAAGCATTCCGTGGTTCTTCCCAAGTCCCTTGGGTGGAAAAGGTACCAGGTTGAAGATATTACCCCTGTGAGCCATCTAGTGGAGGTTGGGAATGATTCTGTTTACAGGGAGGCTAGATGAAGATCCTTCCAGGATCTGTTGGAAAAAATGTGGTATCTTGGGTCTGACTCCAGCCTGGTTGGGTGTGTGATGTCTGTTGTTTGTCAACAATTCTAGAGATGTGGTTGATACCCATTCTATGCAGGGCGTTTCGGCGGTACAGAGGTAATACTGTACCTGTATATTTGAGAAACCACCTACAAAAAGGAAAGAGAAAGCAAGTCCACAAATTCTAGAGTAAGTTGAGCACCAGGAGTGGGAGAACACAGTGTTAGGAGACTCAAAAGAAGCAGGAAAGGCTCATGTTCTCTCTCCTCCAGGCAGGCGAGGGCATGAAGCCATTCCCCAGGCATTTTCCACAAGGCGAGCTCTGAGCCAGCTTTATTAGGTTGGGGACCAAGCAATGATATGATTTTAGGCAGGGATCCCAGGCCTGAGCTGCATTTCCAGCGTCTGTCATTCTATTATAATTTCGTTCTTCTAGGTCTTGAAAGCTTTCATCTTGGCGAGTTCTTCCTTTAGCATGGCTCTTTCTGATGGGGCCGTAAGTCCTGTTGAACTGGTATCTTCATATTTAGCTACATGTTTAAGGTGGGGAGGATGAAACTAATTGACAGCCTCGTGAACACAATCCTATGTAAGATGCAGTTTGAGATGAGGGAGAATCCATTGTGGGGTTAAGGCTAGTGATAGCAGAGTGGAAGGGAACTAAAAATAAACTGCTTGGTTCATCTGTCGGCCAGAGGCTGGCTCAAGCTAGTTTTTGAGGTTTCCCCCTGATAACAAAGGAATACTTGATGGACTCTGACTCGGATTAATCCAGGCTTTTCAGGCATCTTTGGTGAACTGAAAAATTAATAATAGACTTCACATAGAAAGAGCTACAATTTTGCCTTAAGTTACCAATTCTATTCTTGAGAATTATAACTAGTTACAAATATACACAGATTTGATTCGTTTTTACTCTTTAACTCAACAGTTATTTATTGAGCACATACTACATGCCAAGTACAGTACTAGGAACTGGTATTGTAGCAATCACTGAAGAAAAGTCCCTGAAATTAAGGAACTGCCATCCTAGTTGGGAAAGGGGTAATAAACAAGTCATCATGTTTCCAAATCTCATGGGAAGTTTTCAGCCCATATTTTATTAGAACTTTTAGTCTCTTCCTTCTAGAAATACTTTCCTCATTTGGTTTCTGGGACAACACATTCCCTTCCCTTACTGTCTATTTTAGCATTCTTTGTTGACTCCTCCTCATCTTCCTGATTGTAAACTGGTGGACCCAGAGCTGTCTTCAAATATTTCTTCCCTCCCGGGGCGCCTGGGTGGCTTAGTCGGTTAAGCGTCCGGCTTTCGCTTAGGTCATAATCTCGCGATTTGTGGGTTTGAGCCCCGCGTCGGGCTCTGTGCTGACTGCCAGCTCAGAGCCTGGAGCCTGTTTCAGAGTCTGTGTCTCCCTCTCTCTCTGACCCTCCCCTGCTCACGCTCTCTCTCTCTCTCTCTCTCCTAGAAATAAATAAAAATATTTAAAAAAAAATATTTCTTCCCTCCCTTATTTGACATCACTATGCCCGTGATCTAAAATTTCTATTTCTAGCCCTCACTGCTCCCCTGAATTCTAGTCTTTTAAATGCAACTGCCTACTTGACACCTCCACTTATGTATCTAATGGGCTTCCAAAATTTAACATGACCACCCAAATCACACTCTTGATTTTCCACCCCAAACTACTCTTACTTTTAAGTCTTTTCTTTCTCAGTTAAAAGCAACTTCATTCTTCCAATTACTCAGGAAAATCCTTGGAATCATCCTTGACCTCTTTCTTTCTCTCTTAGTCTTCCTCTGACCCATCATGGTTAGCTATAAAGATGTCCATCACAGCACTGTTTAGAATATTAAAGCTTGGAAATGATCCAATTGTTCAACAGTGGAAGACTGGTTATGTTACAGCACACATGGCCATTAAAAATGATGTTATAGGCTAATAGTTTACCGTTTAATGACATTTTTATTATGGAAAGTTTCAAACACGCTCAATAATAGAGATCTGTGAACCCCATCATCCAGCTACAACAATTTTAGACTCAAAGGTATTCTTGCTTCATTTATACCCTCCTCCCCCTGTTATCTCCCACCTCTTCTATTGGATTGTTTCTAACCGAATCCCAGACATCACATTGTTTAATATGTAAGTATTTGTATTGCATACAAAAGCAGATTATAAAGAAATGTGTATAATATGATTACTTTTTGTAAACTATGTACATATATGCATAGGAAAAAGTCTGACAGGCTAGCTAGCTCTGAATTGTGGAACGTGAATGATTGTTGACATCTTTTCCTCAATGAACATGTATTACGTGGAGAAATGATGGTGGGGACAGGGTTGCGGGGGGAGGGGGAGATGTTGATGCCAGACATTCTAGTTCTCTTCCTTTTTTTCATTAAAAAGATTTTTCTTTAAATGTTTTTCATTTTTGAGAGACAGAGACAGATTAGCAGGGGAGGGACAGAGAGAAAGGGAGACACAGAATCTGAAGCAGGCTCCAGGCTCTGCGCTGTCAGCATAGGGGCTCGAACTCATGAACGATGAGATCATGACCTGAACTGAAGTTGGACACCCAACAACTGAGCCACCTAGGTACCCCAGCTCTATCTGTTCCTTTCTAAATTGGATTACTTTAATTCAGGCAGGGCATTTCATGTAGTGAAAGGGAAATCGCTGCTTTGTAGAGGTGTGGATCCCTGTCTTTCAGCTTCCATTTTCTCTCTGGACAGTCTGTAACTAAAGGTTGCCATATGAACATCTATTGTTATGGCAGGGTTTCTCAACCTCAGCTCTATTGACCTTTGAGGCTGGATAATTCTTTGCTGTGGAAGGCTATTCTCAGCATCCGTGGAGCTCTTGCAGCATCCCTGGTCTCTATTCATTAGATCCCACCTGCATCTTCCCCTCAGATTCACCCATTGCAGCAACCAAAAATGTCTTCAGAAATCGCCACATGTCCTTGGGGAGGCAAAATTACTCCTGACTGAGAACTGCTACACTACAGCATGTGTGCTCATTTAAATGCATGGTGTCTGGGAGATTAGCATCAAAAATGTTCTGTTTTACTCATTTTGCTGGCTGAGACCTCAGGAAGGATATAATTTGTGATCTGATGAAAACCGCTTTCATGGTTTACTGGCCTGCACATTTCAGTACCCAACCTATGGCTCCGTAGTTAATGATAATCTGCATTTTCGAAACATATGCAGAAAGGAACATGACAAGTTCAACTCCATAAGAAAAGCAGATGTCGTGAATGAAAGAAAGCTTATTGGCTAAGACCGTGATCTGTTAGATTTTCCTCTCCAGCCTACCAACTAACCCATTTCACGATTCATTATCATCCACGACACAGGGAAATGTGCGTAAGTTAAAAATGGGAGAACTCTTCCTAGAGAACTAATGATGCTACATACATATAAACAGTTCCTTTTTATTAGTAATAAACACATAGAGACCATTGTAAAAGATGAGGGAGAAGGGCATTTCAACATAGCACTTTATTTGGATTTTTTCTCATAATGGAAACATTATTAGAGAATCATAGAAATGAGATAAGGGAAAATGTGAGGTCATCTTGCTCATTTTCTTCAAGAGCTACACTGTTTTGTGTGCCCCCTCCCAACTCCAGTCCAGAGTCTTATTAAATATCCCCATTTTCATAATATAGGATGCCCCTCATGTTTCCCCCCTGGAGAGTAACTCAACAGATGAGCAGAGGGCATAACTTAGTGGTTTTATAATTTTCAAAAGATTACCTCTTTACTTAGCACTGTGTTGGTTGCATAGAAAATAAAACTTCCAGCAAAGTCTACATCAGACTTTGGCAATCCAGATTTATTAAGCACAACGTGCATCATGTCTTTAATAGCTTTACAGGAGCACCTGGGTGGCATAGTTGGTTAAGTGACTCTTGATTTTGGCTCAAGTCACCATCTCACAGTTGGTGAGTTTGAGCCATGTGTTGGGCTCTGTGCGTATAGCGTGGAGCCTGCTTGGGATTCTTTCTTTCCCTTTCTCTCTGCTCCTCCCTTGCTCCTGTGTGCACGTGCTCATGTGCTCTTTTTCTCTCAAAATAACAAATAAACATTAAAAAATAGCCCTACACAATCATTCAAGTTAATGGAGTATATTTGTGAGCCTTAATGGTTGTTTTTTGCAACTGCTGGATACTCCTGATTCCATACAATGTCCTTATACTTTCTTACATTTACCTACTTTGGAATCAGTGCTTAACTTCCATTTTTCAGGTAACATCCAGGATTTTCTTTAATGGTAAAAATAATAAAAATAATTACCATTAATTGAGTAACTTCTGTGAGCCAGGTATTATTTAAGTTACTGAACATTTAATATTTTATGCAATCTTTGTAATCCTACCAAATATATAGGTCTATTTACACATGAGAGAATGGATGCTGAGAGAGGTTAAGTACTTTGTCCAAAGTCTCACAGCCTCTGAAAGACAGGGTCCTGATCCAATGCACAGGCCAAGTCTGACTATTTAAATAGTCACAGAATGTGAAGTTTTCTCTAAAAATTTGTGTCAGGAAAATGTACTTGCTTGATTCTTTAAAAGAAAGCCCATCTGCAATAGCCCCAGGGCTGCATCTAAGAAAAAAACAAGAGTCAATCACAATGAAACACTCAGGAGCCTGAGGACTGGTGTGGCCCAGGGAACGGACTGGATTGCATTGTTAGATGTGGAGAAAAAGCCCAAGTGCTTTGTATAGTGGCAGAGAATAGACTGGGTCTTTCTTAAGTTACAGAGATTTTAGAGAGGAGGGCTCTTTGTGGAAAATTCCTGAGATAGGGGGAGTGGGGGAAGGGGACTCCATATTTGGTTTCTGTTGCCCTCGCTGTGCACAATTAGGGGAGAGGATAGGACAGCGAGTGGTAGTCTCATGCATAAGTATGGAAAATAGAAGTGTAGCCCATAAAAAGAAGTGGCCACAGCTAAATAAAACAAACCCAAATCCAAAACCTAAACCCCAAGTCCAAACCTCAAACAGGTTATGGGAAAGAATTCTAACCATTGAAAGTGAACAGTCGACACCGGACTTCAGGCTGTGAGCGTTCAGCCTGATTAATTAAGGTCAAGGTGGTGATGGCAATACCAGCTGGGGAGCATTTTGCCGAAAGATAAATTTGTCCCTCTGTATCTCTGCAAGACAGCAGGGAGGTGTGTGTTTGGAGCTAAATTAATTTGATTTACATCATGCCATGGTAACTTCTGTTCTCTCTGCCTGCTGTCAGATGTCTTAGCTGGCTCTTTCCCTCTCCTTCACCCCCACACATTTCATAACACGGAGACAAAGCACGGATTGGCTTGAGGCAGAATTTAGCAATGGAATAACTCTAATTTGATTATTCTGTATCGAGTGCTATTCTCTCCTCTCCCCCCCCCACCCCCCTTTCTTTCTTGAGGGAGAGAAGTTGTAAACTCGAGCCTAAGTGCGATGTATTTTTATGCTGTGCTTAATGGCACAAACCGCTTGACAATCAGAACTTGTTCCTTGTGCAAAACCTGGCCGCTCACCTATCCTCCGTGTTTCTTCAACAATACTAATGCTACAAAATGAAGTTACCACTCAGGACCCCGTTAGCAACGCGCTTTTTCTGGCCGTGTAGCTTTTCCAGTCCGCCAGGCTCCGGAGGCTGGAGCGGAGGGCGCCCCCTCGGGGACCCCCAGAGCTCCGGTTCTGGCCCCGCCGGGCCTCCTGCACCCCTGCGACCCCGCTCGGCCCGCCGCTCCTCACCCCTTCCTGCGGCCGGGCGCGCTCGGCTGGGCAGGCAGGATAAGGTTACGCCGAGGCGTCCGTGGACGGCAGGGAGGGAGGCGGGTCCGAGCCCGCGCCCCGGCCCGCGGGGGAGCTCCCACCGTGGGCGGCTCGCGCCGGCCGGGCCACATCCTCGCTGCCGGCCGCGCGCGGCGCGCGGGCCGCCGAGCGCAGTCCCCGACCCGGCCCGCAGGCCATGGCGCGGGAGAGGCCGCCCGGGAGGGGCTGCGGGGTCCTGCGCCGGTTTGTGCTCGGCGCCGCGCTGCTGCTCGGCCTGCGCCTGTGCGCCGAGCTGCGCCGCGCCGGGCCCCGGGCCCCGGCCCGTAGCGTCCCGCCGGGCCCGGCTCCCGGGCCGCCCGGGCCGCACCTGCCGCCCGCGTCCGGGCCGCCCCGCGGCGCCAGCAGGAGGCAGGTGACCTACGTGCGCAGCGGGCGCCGAGCGCCTCCGGAGGGCGGCGGCAGCGGGACGCCGGAGCCGGGCTGCTGCGCCCAGCGCGGGCGTCCCCGCCGGAAGGTCAGTTGCAAACGGTGCAGTCTTGGGCCCTAGACCCGACTCCCGTCCCCGACCGCGCTCAGAGCCCTCCGCTCGGGCCCGCAGGCCGCCCCACTGGGACCTGCAGAGAAGTCTTCTGCTTCTGCCAGCTCAGCCCTCTCTGGCTGCAGTGGTGGTGTCCTTCAATTCACATGTACGAAGTGGGACTGAACCGGGTCCATTCAGTATTCCACCGAGCGTCCGCCGCGTGCCAGGCGCCCTGCTAGGCGCGCATCCAGCAGTGAGCGACCAAGTCCTGCTCCCAAGAAGCTTACATTCTAATGAGGAGAGGCCACGAGTGATGGGCAGGGAAAGGAAAAGAAAGGTGTTGGGGTTTTATTTATACTCTGTGCTTCCCTTGGTTTTCTCCTTGAGGCCCGGACAAAGCGGGGTGGGTATCTACCGTGAGTGGCTTTTCCACTCCACCTTCATCGCGGCGATGGAGATCCACTCTCCAGCCGAATTTCCCTTGGGTTCCGCCGCTGACGTTGGCAGGGTGGCTGGCACCGGGGGCGAGAAACCGGCCCGCCCGCGCCTCTTGATGGGAAATTAATTGGCACCTCGAGGACTCAGGTGATAACCTGGGTTTGTCTTCCAGCACTCGACAGCGTGGCTCTTCCTACCGCATTAACTTCCTGGCTCACACCTCAGTGAGTGGTTCAAGTTTAACCTCAGAGTGTTAAGCCTCTGGCCTTCTTCCCTCCTTTTGGAGCTCAGTAATTTACTAGGTACTTGAGGATGAAAAGATTAAGGACGGCAGGTACAAGCTTGCCTGGGCCTCCCACCCATCAAGCCGAACACAGCCTCTAGGGCAACTTCCATCTGTTGCCTGGCTCACCCTCTTTTCTTTGAAACATCCCCTGTCCCCCACTCCGTGCCTTTTGGGGAGGGGGGAAATTCTTCCTTTGAAATCTGCTGCTTTCTGTAGCTTCTTAGGCTAACCTACTTTTCAGGATCACGCCCTTGCCTTTCTTCCCCCCAAGCCTTGCCTCTGCTGGGCCGTACCCCTGATGAACGTGCCTGGCCGTCAGTGTTATCTTCCTGTATAAACTCGGATACTTTTTTCTATCCGAGTGAAACTTCACTTAGCAAGTCTTTTTTTTTTTTTTTTCCTTTTTTAAAGTTTATTTATTTGTTTTGAGAGAGGGAGGGGGGAGAGAGTGGGAGGGAGGGAATCCCAAGCAGGGATTTGCACTGTCAGTACAGAGCCTGACGTGGGGCTGGTCCCAGGAACGGTGAGATCACGACCTGAGCGGAAACCAAGAGTCAGATGCTCAACGCACCGAGCCACTCAGGTGCCCCCCAAGGGAAGTCTTAATTTGCTCTTCCGCTCCCTTCTTCATGCTCCTAATGCACTTTCCATGACACCATGTTATGTCTCCGGCACATGTCTGCCGAAGGCTTAACAGGTTCCAGATGCTGTATCAAAGTGAGTTCAAAGTCTAGTGAGGGAGGCATTCGGCTTGGGCCTCCAGTAATGTAACTAAAGCTGTGAATAAGGTCTTGAACTCGAGCTGAGGCGTCAAAAAAGGCTAACCACGAGGGGACATTTGACCTAAGACTTGATTTGTCTTAAAGGTTCAGGTTCTTTTGTTTCTCTCGATGTCCTCGGATGTCCCTTCATGCCGGCCCTGAAGTTTTCCTCTCACATCCGCCCTCAGCCTGTGTTGTTTCTGTTGTCACCTGTCCAAGAATCACTCTTAAATCTTGGTCTCCGCCTCAGACAACAGTATCTGTAGCTGGAGGCTGTCCTGCACATGGACAGGGTTGGAATGCACAGACTCTCAGGGTCGCCGGAGGTGAAGTTCACATCATCCCCTTCAGGAGTCTGCCGCAATGATGCAGGCTGAGGATGGTGGTGGCTTCTATAGGCTGGTGGAAGCTGAGGTGTGCCTCGTGGTCTGATCCTGCATGTGTTTTGAAGAAGAAGGAGGGAGGAGAAGTTTCTTTGTTCAGCTTTTGGCTTTGGGGGGAGTGGACAGAAATCAGGAGGTTGGATTTAAGCATGTTGAGTCTGAGATAACCTTTAGACATCCAGGAGGAAATGTCAAACAGGCAGTTGGACGTATTCGTCGAGAGTTGGAGGAAGTATCCAAGCTGAAGACAGAGATGGGAGTCATCAGTCTACCAGGGGGACTAAAGCCATGAGACTGTACCAGATCAACGAGGGAGTGGGGGTGCCTAGCAGAAATAAGCCATCTGGGTCTGAGCCCTGGCCCCCGGTTTTATTAAAATTAAGTTAATGAAAAAAAAAAAAAAACAGAAGGAAATGTGTGCATAGAGTCTGGTATTTATAAGCACTCCATAATGGTAGCTTTACTAGTCACGTATCTGTCCTGGGTCTTTAGCCTCAGCTATTCCCCAAGTGTAATGTGTTGTAACCTAGTTCCATTCCTTTGGCTAATGCAGATTCTCTTCCTGGCAAGGCTACTGTCGCCCCTTCCTATGATTCACACCCTTTCCATTCTTGAACGCTCAGGTCAAGTGTCATCACCTGGAAACCTTCCCATATCAATCCTGCTTCCATGCTGATCTGTCCCCCAGCTGGGGATGATGACAGAAATACATCCCGATTTGTCATTTGCATGGTAATCTGTTTCAGATTGACTGTTTTGTCCCACAGTTGTGCTTGATGGAAAGAATTGTATTTCCCCAAATGGCCCCTCTGTAGAGGTTCCTCCTGAGATACCGATATGTAAAAAATATGAGAATCTTACTATTTCAACCTGTAATGTGTAGCTCTAAATGACTTTGGTTAAAACTGTGTAAGAAAGGACTGAGCTTACTGCTCTGTTTAAAGTATTGTTGAATTTTTTAGCCTCCTAAGGAAGACTCTTCTCTGGATTTCCTTTTTCCCAGCTCTCTGTTTATTTATTCACTATCCTTCAAGATATACATTCTAACTTCCTCGCATTCCTAGCTAGTGGGAATCTTGAATGTGTTTCATTTTCCTTTTTTTTTTTTTTTCTTCCAAGGGAATTAAAATGTTCCTCAAAACTGGAAAGACCAGTTATCCAATCTGTTCGCCCACTTTTGGGAACAGAGTTTGCTCTCTCTTATCACTGGGGGAACAAATCTTACTCCTTTCTAGTCTCCTGTCCAGATGTGCGATATAGGCTGAATGCGCCGTTAAATATTAAATAATGGACATAGTTAAAGTTTGGAAGTTATGTGTTAAAAACCTTGGATCTCATTTAAATTTTATATGTTGAGAATAATGGTAAACAATGTTATTTAGGTTCTTGGTTACTTTGTGGAAGGCACCTGCCAGATTGGTGAAGGAGAAAAAGTTCCATTCTATTTTGAGGATAGCTTTTTGGGTGGATGAAACCTGCGTGGAATAATTGGGTTGCCGGCGGTTTCTTGTCAACATGTTTCCTCTGCAGGTGTTAGAGGCACAAAAATTTAGCAATTATATTGCCACTTTAATCATAGCTCATGCTTCTCTTAAAGAAAATAATCTGGGGGCGCCTGGGTGGCTTAGTCGATTAAGCATCCGACTTTCACTTATGTCATGATCTCGCTGTTCGTGGGTTCGGGCCCCGCGTCGGGCTCTGTGCTGACTGCCAGCTCAGAGCCTGGAGCCTGTTTCAGTCTGTGACTCCCTCTCTCTCTGACCCTCCCCTGCCTGTTTCAGTCTGTGACTCCCTCTCTCTCTGACCCTCCCCTGCTCACGCTGTCTCTCTCTCTCCTAGAAATAAATAAAACATTAAAAAAAAAGAAAATAATCTGTTATAAAAAAGAAAAGTGAAGTGCAATCCTCATATAATTCTTTGCTTCTTTCCTCCTCCCCTTCTTTCACCGAGTCTTAAAAGAAACTAGCCCTAAATATTACATCCTCTTTCACATCAGAGGTCGTAACCTTAGTGCACTGTGAAATGGGGGCAAATGATACATGATGGATAAATACTGCCTTTTTTGGATTAGGATGAGCCTAGAACTCATGCCTTTTGGTATATACAGAAGCTTTCCATCAGAGCTCTTAGGCTCTAGAATCTACATACTATATGTGCATAAAGATATCACTGTAATTCTTTTCCTTCCCCCCCACCTTGCTGTGTTTCTTTCTGGGTTTTCTGTCTTCGACATACACTGTGATAACATGGGTGAAGCTCTTTGTGGGGGCATTTGTTGAGGACTAAGATATGGCCTCCATGATTTATGCTGCTTTACCCAGTCTTGGGTAGATGTTTCTCTTACAGGTTAGCAATCCGCCTAAAAGGCAGCATCGCAGTGCGTGGCTCTTTTGCACAGGAGAAGCACTCACACAGGAGCCAAGCTTCCTGAAGAAATTTCTTCTCTCTTATCAGAGCTATTTTACTTGACATTTAATATGTTGGAGAGAAAAGTGGCTTCTGAGTCACAGAGGCAGGGAACCAGCAATGTGCTGGTTTGGTTTGTTAGTTACAAATCCTTTGGAACAATGTGTCAGAAGAGAAAAAAAAAGCTGTTTCCTTTTCTGAAAAACCATATGGAAAAATTTAGCCTTTCTTCCTCATGTCTCATCATCTTAGTTTTCTAATTCTGTGATTTTCATCAGGAAGGAAGAGGAAGATGCATAGTAGACTCCCTGATATACCCAACTGCCTTCAAAGTCCTTACTCTTTACAGTACACTTGAAGGTAGGTTTGAATGGCTCGTAAAATATGGCCCAGCAGTAGTTTCCAGCTGCTTAGATTTTTGCTGTGTACCTACACTCTCGTCCTTCAGGGAACACCATTAATCAGTCCTCTCACACTGTCCTCAGGAGGCAAAGCATTTTCATTTTAAACAAAGTCATTGAGGGTAATTGAATGAGCTCCAGCAATATGTGGGTGTGAAATAGCAGTTGCTTGGTTTCACAGAGAAAAGCAGGTTTTGATTAAAACTTGGATGTGCCTTAGATGGAGAATAGACCTCCGCACCACTTCTGAACCCCCGCAGTTCCTCAGAGAGCATTCTGCGGGCAAAGGAGCTGGGAATGGAGGCTCCACTGTTTGTCAGCAAGTGATGGTGATGTTAGGTGTTCCCGTGCAGTTCGTCCAGTCCATTTTCCAAGGAACAGGAAATCCCGTCCGTTTTCTCGAGTTAGATTTCCCTTGTAGTCTGCAAAGAGAACCAGAGTTGTGTGGTTAAACTGGAGACTGTCAAGGGTGGTGGGCATTTGAGTTTTTCCATCTGCGCTATGACACCTTTGGAGCACTTGTGCTCTTTATTCTGTGATTCATAGAAAGTAACGGGAGCCTGCTTCATTTACCACGCCACACCCACAGAAGCAGGAAATCTACCAGCATCGATAAGCTTCTTTTAAAAGCAGCCCTTGGGTTCTCTAGAGACCTCATACGGGTCCCCTTAATGGCCTGGGGAGTTTTTGGCTAAGAGAGGGCGGGAGGACTTGGTATACAAGAACGTTTTTATGCTGTCAAATGAGTGAGACAAAATTTAGTTGTCTGAACCTCATGGTCTAAGACCACAGGTATTTAACCTAATAACAAGCTGGGTTGTTGGTGAATGGCTCAGGAGGTAGATCTGGCCCACGAAGACTTTTGTTTGAACCATACAGTGTTTTAAGCATTTTGAATATAATATCATTAGATGGGGCATACAGTGTCCAGTGCAGCCCAGCTCAGCATTCTCTCCATTTGCATTACCTGCCTGATCTCTGAAGGCATTTGAAGTTGCAACCTCTTAGCCAGATGTCAGAACTAATCATTGTTTTTCCTAAAAAAGTGACAAGCAATGTTAATGCTGCTAAGCTCGATGGCCACATGCACAGAAAAACTAGATACACAGAAGCCAAAGGTCCTTTTTAGTCATTCCTAGTCAAGAAAGATGAGTTACCTAAGGCTAGAGTAGGGTAATGGGGAGAATAAGATTGTAGAGCAGTATACTTAGTTAATGTAATATTCTTTTGGTTATAAACAAGAGAGGAAGGACTCTGACCCAGCTTAAGCAAAAAATGCCAAAAAAAATTAAAGACATGTATTGGGAAAACTTGAGAATTTCTCACTGAATTGGAGGAAGAGTTAAGTGACCACTGAAGTGCCGGGGGAAGGAGCAGGCCTGCCCAGGAAATCCCAGCTCCCCTTGACCTTCTCCCTAAAGTGTTACTGTAACAAGGCTGGCCTCCCTCATCTCCAGCTTGCTATCTTAGATATTCACTTTAGATCAGCCAGCTCTAGCCACAAGCCATAAATGTAGCCCAGGAGCCCCCTCCCTGTCCCAGAAGCCATTCTTAGAGAAAGAGGAAACCTTCCCGAAGTTACCCCAACAAGTCAAGTCCTTAGCATTCCTTAACTATTTAGTATAATTATTGTACAGTTTTACCCTTACGGTTTTGTTTTTCTCATATTCTATTATTTTAACTAATCCAGTTCAGGGACCTTGAACCTCAGCACCCAGACTTAGAATTTAGTTTTTTTGTTTGTTTGTCTTGGTTTGTTTTGTTTTTAATAAGCCTCGCATCTGTGCCTTTGTGTGTATGTATTTCTTTATTGGTTAACTATTTCTCTGTCCAGATATATTCTTATAGATAACCTTTTTTAAAATGTTTATTCATTTTTGAGAGAGAGACAGAGCACGAGCAGGAGAGGGGCAGAGAGTAAGGAAAACATAGAATCTGTAGCAGGCTCCGGGCTCTGAGCGGTCAGCACAGAGCCTGACATGGGGCTTGAACTGGTGAATCGCGAGATCATGATCTGAGCCAAAGTCAGATGCTTAACCAACTGAGCCACCCAGGTGCCCCAGATAACCTTATTTCCATGTAGCATTTGGCAGTAAGTTGGCACCTTCTGCATACTACTCATTTAAAAAAAAATTCATTTGGGTATATGCACATAAGATCTTCACAGATGCAACATTTTTCCTTTTATTTTTTTAAGTAAAAAGTATTTGTGGGGACTTTTAGTAGAGAAAGTAAGTATAATCAGTATGTAGGCCGTTATTCCAATTACGGTTCTCAAACCAAAGTTAGAGTCTTATGTTTTTTGTTTCATTTTTTTTCTGTCAATGCAGAGAGTTGCTTTGTAAAAAAAAAAAAATCTGAAAAATTCATCAGAGCATCTCAATATTTAGATCCCTGTTTGCAACTGGCTAATCTGAATCTCTTTAATGTATGAGTGCTTCTGTATTAGGAATCTATTGGTTGCAATTGACAGAAGCCAAATGAAACTAGTAAAAGCAGGGATTCGTTGGAAGGGTACTTGGGTAGAATTGAGGGAGTAGTAAACCAGAGAGGCTCTGAGAACTTGACTATGGACTGAAATGATCACTGAAGACTTTAGTTATGTCTATTACTTGTTACCCCACGTGTAGTTGGTATTTATCATTCTTTTTGACCACACCTTTGAATTTCCCTCATGTAGAATTCTCCACCTTTCTAAGAAAAAAAAAAAACCCAAAAAATAGTTTTCCCATTTTTCCTTGCACCTAGAGTGCATTCATGCGACTGAGGCCTCAGCATTCAGATATACTTGCATGAGAATTTGGTTGTATCTTAGAGATTCAAAGAAGCAAGCAGCATGAGGACCACTGAGTGGCATAGTGGCTGAGTGGAGGCATCTGGTATCCAGGGTGGTGAAATGAACCATGCAGTCTGTGCCCAGCAGTGGGGCAGTATAGTCTACATTGGCAAGTAGGGTGGCGTTCTGCCCTTGAGATTCTGCAAGCTAATAAATATTTAATCAATTCCTTTTCTACTTAACTAGCCAGAGTGGTTTCTATTGTTTACTACTAAGAACGTTGACAGATCAATAAATTAGAACTGGCAGTTTGGAAGGTTACAACTGTAATTTTCTCTCTCCCATTCTGCTTGGTCTATTTAATTCAGATTTTAGAACATGATGATTGGGGTCCAAGTGAACTACGGGCCGAGGGATCTTTCCCTGACAAGATAATAACATTTAGCTTCAGACACTAAATTACACAGATCTGCTAACTTATCCCAAGAGACACCAAGCCTTTTTTCATGGCACCACGTGTCCAGGGTGTCGGGTAGGAAGGGGCAGGTTTACTCCGCGATCACAAACAACTTTCAGATCTCGAGGCTCACACCAACAAAAGTTTATTTCTTGCTCATGCTGTGTATCTGCCGGTTTGGCTGGGTTGGGGTGACTCTCAGTATGTTGTCGTCCTCTCTCTGGACCCCAGGCTGGCGGCGCGGTCACCATCTGGAGACTTGCCTGGCACCTTGGCAGAGGGGTGAGTGCTCTGGAGGGCCTTGTATGGCATTATTAAATGTTCTGGCCCGATGCCACCCCAGCATTTCTGCTTGCAAACCCGTGGCCGGATACCCGGTCTGGGAGGACAAGGGCCCGCCCTATGCTCGGGAATCAGAGCGCTGGAGATGTTCGTTGAACCGCACTTCCAGCCACCACCGTACGGTAACCCTTCGATCATCCGTATCTAAACGGGCACCGTCTGGGTCATGTTTCTCGTTTGCCGTTTTGAACGCCTCGCTGAATATGCACATTTGACAGCATTGAATAAAGCATGTGAAGCTCTTTTCAGGAGGCCTGGATCTAAAATGAAGCAGACATCTGAATTTAGCAGAAGAGGGAAATAAAACAAGACTCCATTTACATCTTATAAACACTGCTGTGGTGTGTCCTGGAGTTTGTTAGATACAATCCTTCTCGTTGACATTGTTTATGTTAGATTCCTTGCCCAACGTAGTGATGGGATGATGGGCTGCGGTTCTTTCTTTCTTTTTTTTTTTTTCCTGGGGAAAGGAAAGCAAGTTTTGAATAAATGAAGCCGTGCATATAAATGAGCTGAAGGCCTCTGGGGAGATGACTCAAACTCCCGTGTTTAAATCCATCTTCATGGCGATCATTTACTTCTAGTTGGAGGAAGTTGAAAGGTTTCCAAACCTCTTTTCAGGATCTGGCCCCAAATCAGAGGCAATACGCATGTTATACAGTGTTTGCTATTGTGCACAACGTGATAGCCAGGGTTTTCAGTTTGTTTTTCTATCTACTTTGAGTGGAGTACAACAAATCACTTACCAATCCGAATTCACAAAGTGCTAATTGAGCACAGTGATTAGATCACTGTGGAAGGAGGCCTTGTGTTTCAGCAATTTGGGGGGGTAGAATACGGGGAAGCCAGTGAAGGTAACACATGAGGTCCTTGGAGACCTATTTATGTGGATTTGCACTTGTCATGAAAATACATGATCATAATGCAGCCTCATCTGTGACAAGGGTTCCTATTTTTATACTTGAAGTGGGATGTTTAAGTTCTGCTCCCCTACTCACTGGATGTGGCATACCTGGTCTAGTCTTTAGTTTTCTCCTCTGTGAAAAGTAGTAGTGCTTAATCCACAGGGTGGTTGTGAAGATGAAACACGAGCATGTAGGTGGAGACACCTAGCCTGTGAGAATAGCTCTGTAAATGAAGATGGTATCTGTTCAACTTTGTGTTTCTCCTGGGAAGCAGCCCCTTTGGCATCAGAAGTGTATAGACAGCTGTGTCTGTGGGGTACAAAGCCCAATATTCATTGGGATATCTAATATTTTTTCTTTTTGAAATTTTTAATTTAATTTGCATTAAGTTTTAATTTAAATTCCAGTATTGTTAACGTACAGTGTTACACTAGTTTCAAGTGTACAATACAGTGATTCAACAATTCTGTACATTACTCAGCGCTCATCGTGACAAGTGCGGTCCTTCATCCCCATCACCTGTTTCACTCATCCTTCCTCCTTCCTGCCCTCTGGTACCCATCAGTTTGTTCTCTATAGTTAAGAGTCTGTTTCTTGGTTTGTTTGTCTTTTTTTCCCCTTTGCTCCTTTGTTTTGTTTCTTAAATTCCTCATATGAGTGAAATCATATGGTGTTTGTCTTTCTCTGACTTATTTTGCTTAGCATTATACTCTCTAGCTCCACCCATGTTGTGGAAAACGGCAAAATTTCATTCTTTTCTATGGCGAAATGCTATTGCATTGTGTATATATACCACATCTTCTTTATCCATTTATCTAGCAATGGACACTTCAGCTCCTTCTATAACCCGGTTGTTGTAAATAACACTGCAATAGACATAGGGGTGCATGCATCCCTTTGAATTAGTGTTTTTGTATTCTTTGGGTAAATACTCAGTAGTGTGATTACTAGATCAGGTGGTAGTTCTATTTCTAACTTTTTGAGGAACCTCCATACTGTTTTCCACAGTGGCTGCGCCAGTTTGCATTCCCACCAACAATGTTCAAAGGTTCCTTTTTCTCTACATCCTCACCAACATGTGTTGTTTCTTGTGTTTTTGACTTTAGCCATTCTGACAGGTGTGAGGTGATATCTCATTGCGGTTTTGGTTTGTATTTCCCTGATGATAAGTGAGGGAATCTTTCTATGTGTCTATTGGCCATCTGTATGTCTTTGGAGAAATGTCTGTTCATGTCTTCTACCCATTTTTTATTTGGATTATTTGGGTTTTTTTGGGGTGTTGTGTTGTATCAATTCTTTATATATTTGGATACTAACCCTTTATTGGATAGGTCATTTGCAAATATTTCCCCCCATTCAGTAGGCTGTCTTTTTGTTTTGTCAATTATTTCCTTTGCTCTACAGAAGCTTTTTATTTCGATGTAGTCCCAATAGTTTATTTTGCTTTTGTCTCCTTTGCCTAAGGAGACATTTCTAGAAAAATGTTGCTACAGCCAGTGCCAGAGGAAATTGCTGCCTGTGCTCTCTTTTAGGATTTTAATGGTTTCAGGTCTCACATTTAGGTCTTTGATCCATTTTGAATTTATTTTTGTATATGGTGTAAGAAAGAGTTTCAGTTTCATAATTTTGCATGTAGCTGTCCAGTTTCCCCAAGATCATTTGTTGAAGAGATTGTCCTTTTCCCATTGTATATTCTTTCCTGCTTTGTGAAAGACTAATTGACCATATAATTGTGGCTTTATTTCTGGGTTTTCTTCTCTGTTTCATTGATCCATGTCTTGTTTTCGTGTCTGTACCATACTGTTTTTGATTACCACAGCTTTGTAATATAACTTGAAGACTGAGATTGTGATACTTCCAGGTGTCTGATTTGGGGAAGCATTTTTATTATATGTTAATGAAGGAGAATAAATTAATTAGAATGAGCATCTGTGTGTGTGTGTGTGGGGCAGGTTAGAGGGGTTACATGCAGGGAGCAAAGCTTTGTGACAACTCCAGAAGCCAGAAAACTGAGCTCCAGGCCTGTGTGTGTGTGTGTGTGTGTGTACCTGTGTACACAAGGTGAGGTGAGGAAGCAGGGAAGGTGTAGTTCAAAGGAGTCTAGTGGAGTAATCATGGGTTAAAGAGCTGATTTACTAAGTTATTTTTCTGGTCCTGCCCTTTACATTTTAATCAATTAACTGCATAGTATTATACTTGGTATTTTATATACATTTAAAAGATAAACTCAATTTAACCAACACAATAAACAAAATTTAAGTATTGGCCTTGGTAGCGAGGGGAAGATAAGGCCTTTGAGAAGTTTACGATGTAAGAGTGGGGTGGGGGATCCTGTGCTAGAGGAGTTGCATGTGTTCTTTAATTTTCAGAAGTAACTGATGAGGTGGTAATGATCCGCATTTTGCAGATGAGGAAGCTAAAGCTCAGAGACACCAGTTTGGGTAAAACAGAGCTATATGGGATGAAAAGAAGGTTTAAACTCAAAACCCATGACTTTTTCCATGTGCTTGCTGAGATAGTAGCTAACAACCAATTCTCACATAAGGTAGATTACTTATAAGATAAAAATTAAAATAAAATTATGGGGCGCCTGGGTGGCTCAGTCAGTTAAGTGTCTGACTTCAACTCAGGTCATGATCTCATGGTCTGTGAGTTCGAGCCCCACATTGGGCTTTGTGCTGGCAGCTCAGAGCCTGGAGCCTACCTTGGATTCTGTGTCTCCCTCTCTTGCTCTCTCTCTCTACCCCTGCCCCACTTATGCTCTGTCTCTGTCTCTCAAAAATGAATAAATGTTAAAAACAAATTAATTAATTAATTAAATTAAATTAAATTAAATTAAAAGACAACTCATAGACTGGGAGAGGATATTGAATTTGTATCACCAATAGAAGATTAATGTCCAAAATTTAAAAATAGTAAACAAAAAAAGAAACCCCCCCCATACACATAATAAAAAAGAGATAGACAACTGAACAGAAAAACAAGCAGGGGATTACACACATAAACATATACATATATACATATATATACACACACATATATGTGCATATATACATATATATGAGAGCAATATGAGTGTACAGAGAGATGATCAATAAACTGTGGAAGCAGATCAAAACACAGTGGGAGTCTAGTTTACCCCCATTACATTGGGAAAAAATGCAAGATGTCTGAAAAACAAGATTGATAAGGTTGAGCAAAAGGAACTCCTTACTAAATGACTTTATCCAGGTAGTTCCCCACCCACAAGTTCTTTTGTAATGTCTTCTTACTTTCCCCATAGCACCCCTACTCAATGACATTTTTTCTTTCTTTTATTATTTTTTTGAGATTAAAAAAAATTTTAAGTATTCTCCATACCCAACTTGGGGCTCGAACTCACAACCCTGAGATGAAGAGTTGCACGATCCACTGACTAGCCAGCCACCTGTCCCCCTTTCTTTTATTCTTGTTTTCAGTCTTATCCCCTGTGAAGGTCAGGTGCTCATCTGTCCTGCTCACCACTGCATCCCCTGTGACTATGATAGTACCAGCAGATAGTAGGTACTCAGGAAAATCAGTTGAAAAAAATGGTTATTTCAGTCATTGCAGTGTTAGACCTGTGTGTTTGAGGAACATCTGAATCTTTTGAGAGCTACTCCAGAGTCACTTAGAGGTGTTTAATTTCTGAATCAAGGTATTACACTACAGACTCTTGGAACAGAGCACTCAACATTGATTTTGCTTCAGACATTGGTGACTATAGAACAGAAGTCACAAACCATATCTGGCCTGCACCTGTTTTGGTATGGCCCACGAAGTAAGAACATTTGCAACTGATTTGATGAGTGGAAGCATTAACTTTGTGGGTTAAAATTTTTTTTAATGTTTTTATTTTTGAGAGAGAGAGAGGCAAAGCCTGATCTGGGGAGGGGCAGAGAGAAAGAGGGAGACACAGAATCTGAAGCAGGCTTCAGGCACTGAGCTGTCAGCATGGAGCCTGACCTGGGCCTTGAACTCATGACCAGAAGATCATGACCTGAGCCAAAGTCAGACGCTTAACGAAGTGAGCCACCAAGGCAACCCTAACTTTGTGGGTTTTTTTTTTAAGTTTGTTTATTTATTTTGAGAGACAGAGAAAGAGAGAGAGTGCAAGTGGGGAAGGGGCAGAAGAAGAGGGTGAGAGAGAATCCCAAGCAGGCTTCACACTGTCAGTGCAGAGCCCATTGTGGAGCTTAATCTCATGAACATGGGATGGTGACCTGACCCAAAATCAAGAGTCTAATGCTTAACCAACTGAGCCACCCAGACACCCCAGGTATCATTAACTTTGAATCCCAGTGAAGCAAAATGCCAGAAAAAAATTCCATTCTTCTCATTAGTGGATCTATATTATAAAAAATGTGCTCGATTGTTATATTTTGAATTTCATAAATAAAAATGTGTAAACTTATCTTTTGTTATGTAAGTACCTACTTAGTATCCTTGATTTTGCTTTTTGGCTTGCAAAGTCTGACGTATTTACTATCTGGTTGTTAGAGAAAACCTTTGCCAACCCCTGCTATGGAAGTGGACTCAGGGTCACTCAGCTATGACCATTCAACCTGGGGTATCCACTGACCTTCATGAGAAGAATGGCCTTGACTTCCAACAGGGACATGGAGAAAAAGTTTTAATCCTCTTTAACCATTCATAGGAATGTCATTATAAAGTCTTCAAGGTTTTTGTTTTAAGGCCATTGCCATGCAGTGAACGTTAAAGTGAGTTAAATCTTGGTGTTTATTTATCACTGCCAGTTACTGCCTTTTCTAACACAAGTGTATTTTGTTGGGCAGACGGTATTATGACAGTCAGATGACCCCATCTTTAATCTTAATCCTTAATCCTTAAGATGGCTTGAGCCATGTGCTATGAGAGGTCCCAGACTTTTCCTGTCCTCCAGTGGTCTGATAATATCTGGGGCTTACATTTTCCAATCACTCTCTATGAATTCCTTCTCCGGGTTCTACCTCGGGCCACCACTTTCTCCTCTCTGCCCATTTCTTTAATCCCCTAGCATGACACCACCACACACCTTGCTGAAGGTCTCAGGGTAATAGAAGGAGATACTAATGGAGTTCAAAACAGAAATGGACTTAAAATTGATTACTCAAAGTTTCCTTGGCCATTGAGGATTTCTTACTGGCTGTATTTGCTTCTTAGACTCATGAACCATTGATCCTGCCTTCTCTTGTCTATACTTCAGTTCCTTTCTTCCATTTTCTAGGCTTCAAGCCCCCGCTGCCCACTTTACTCTCTTGAGTTTCCAGCAAACAAATTCCAGATACATGTCATTTTCTTACTCAGGCAATTTATCTTCTTCTGTTTTTCCCTCTCCTTCCAGGCCTGGCCTAGAGATGAATTATGCCACTCTGGTAGGAATTGGCTGCAATCAGTGTTTGTTTTAAGAAATCATGTTTCCCCATCCTTTCACCTGTTAGACCGCCCATGTAATGTGCCCAGCACAGTGTTGGTTGTTCTTATTATGGGAGGATTATGGCCAGATTAGGTCCAGTGCTGGTCCCCTCATCCTAACTATGGCTACTGCTTTTGTATGGTATGGGGATATATGAATAGGGCATTTTGGGACCAGCAATGTAGTGCTTCACGCAGAACTCCCCTTTTTCCTTCATGCATGTCTTCAACTCCTCCTTTGATTTTGGGGATCTCTGGTGAACTATGTTGCCTTCTGTCTGCCATGAAAATGAGTCACACAGAGAGTGCTGACATGAACATTAGGGTTCATGAGTTCCTGGAAATACCTGGCCATTGCATTCTTTGGTATATACCCAAGAAAACTGAAAACATAGGTTCACACAAAGCTTGTACATAAATGTTTATAGCAGCATTATTCGGAATAGCCAGAAGTTGCAAGCAGCCTACGTGTCCATTAACTGATGAATGGATGCTCAACATGTGGTGTATCTATATGACGAAATATTATTCAGCCATAAAAAAGAAAGAAGTCCTGATATATGCTACAATGTGGGTAAACTTTTTGAAAACATTATGCTAAGTGAAAGAAAACAGTCACAAGCAATAACATATTGCATCATTCTTTTTCAATGGAGTAACCCAAGTGGGCAAATTTATAGAGACAGGAAGTAGATCAGTGGTTGCCAGAGGCTGGAAGCGGGGGGTGGGTGTGGGTGGGAGGAGAGAATGGAGGATGACGGCTCCTGGGAACAGGGTTTCATTTTAATGTGATGAAAATACCCTGCAATTAAATAGGGGTGATGGTTGGACAACCTGTGTCTATATCAAAAACCACTCCATTGTTTAAAATGGCAACTTTTATAGTATGTGAAATATATCTCAGGTAAAAATAATGTCCAGAAGCCCATGGAATTTATGACCGGTGTGAAACTACATGCTTTTCTCTGTTCAGTTAAAGACAGATTCACCGTGGGAGAGTCCTAGCACCCTGCCTGTTGGTGCTCATTAATGGGAATGGGCGTGCTTAGCAAAAATGTGGTGTCTAATTGTTTGCTTCTCTTGGGCATTTGTGTTAAAGAGAACAGCAGTTATGCAGATACTTCACTTTAAAAGCTTTTTTAATCTTTATTTATTTTTGAGAGAGAGACAGAGCATGAGTGGGATAGGGCAGAGAGAGAGGGAGACACAGAATCCGAAGCAGGCTCCAGGCTCTGAGCTATTAGCACAAAGCCCAACATGGGGCTCGAACCCATGAACCTTGAGATCATGACCTGAGCCGAAGTCGGGTGCTTAACCAACTGAGCCACCCAGGCGTGCCCCCCCACCCCCCATGCCACTTATAAACAACTCTTCCCAAGCTTATAAAAGCTTGCTGTGTCATTATCCTAGGTGGTTCTCATAATAACCTTGTGAGTGAGATGGTTGTTATTTCCATTCTACCAGGAGGGACTCTGTTAAATACTGGTTCAAGGTAAATAGAGGTTTTAACCCAGGTCAGATTTAATAGTCTTTCTACTTTCTACTATGCCCTACATCTATGCTGAAATCTGGATCTCAGAAAAATATGCTGATTACTATAGATTTTAGGTTTGATATTAAGGCTTCTTAGATATTTTCCAAGTCAACTAATATATTTTAAAGCTTAAATTTAGCTATTTTGTCAGGTTGGAATTTCAAACATGCCTTCCATTGCTTACGAACACATTTGAACTGATTGTATAATTATGATAGGGAATGTTCTTTTGAATAGTGAATATTCATTTTGTACAGAAATAGTAAAAAAATGACTTATTTAACTAATGTGCACTTACAGGACATTAACCTCAATCAGGAGCAGAGAGCTACATCAGTTTGGAAAGAAACCTGTGTTTGACTTCATTTAGGTACCCTGGATACAGAGAATTGTTTTGGAAAATCTGAATGCCTGGGCCTTATTCCTGGACAGCGAATGTTCTTATTTATAAAGCCAAACCACTAGCATAGATTGAAGTCTGTTTATATGTATAACATTGTGTCCTTTCTTGTTATTGTGATATGTTGAGACTAGGAGCAGGGAAAAAAAATACTATCTCTATGTAAAAGTTTGTTATTTAAAAAATATAGGCAAGCTAGTATGTTGATAATTAAAGGTACATATGTTTGGTCAAGTCATTAATTTAATAGAAGAAACAGATCAAAAGTGCTCTTAAGGTTTTATAAGTTAAAAAAAAAACAATAAAACCATATAGGAATGGGAGAAGTGAGTAAAGGAAGTTGGAAATTTAATTTTCTGTGTCTTTTATTCAGGAGGTTTTAGTTTTCGTTATTTTGAAACCCAAAATTTTCAATTTAAAAATAGAAGTGAAGAAATGGGAACAGATTGCAGTTTGGTGGAAAAAAAATTAGAGACAGAAAATACAACAGGGAGGCTCTCTGTAGGGAATTCTTGTGTTCAGTTTCTTCTCAAATTTCCTGTGGATTGTGTAGACAGGAGTTACAAAATTTGGTGAAAACAATTCGATGGAAGCTATGGACAAGCATTCCAGAATCATGAACATCTGTTTGCATACACATTTGCTTGCAGTTGATTTCAGTAGGAGCATGGGCCTCACAAAGCCCTAAATTCTTAATCTGGGGAGTGGATCAGAATCAGTCATAGGAGTTTGAAGAATACAGTTACCTCTGCCTCCCCTACCCCAGGCCTGCTGTGAAGGACCACTCCCTCCCTCGCGGAGGGGTGGGTGCCCAGTTAAGACTTGTCCGTTATGATGGAGATGGTTGATTCCTAAACCTGGTGTAGAACCACCGGTAACAAGTGTTCACTTTTAACTGAGCGATGCCCCAGTGTGATGGGCTTCTGTCTCCTGGAATCACCTCGCTGCTGGCTGTGCTGAGCCCTCAGGAGGCGGAGTCTGAGTCCTGCCCCACAGCCTGGAGGGCGGGGACCACACCAGGCCACCCCTGAGAAGTAGTGCGGAGGTGCACGGTCCTACTGATGGCCAGTTCTGCCTCCTGTGGTCTCCTTAAACTGTACCTTAGAGAAGAGCCATGTTTTGTTTTCAGAATAGCAGCCAATGGCTCCTCCTTGGTATTGATTTTTACTCTACCTCATTTGTAACTAAGTGTTTGTTTTATATTGTCAAAATGCTGAATGTCAAAAAAAAAAGGTTTTTTTAAAGGCAGAAAACTTCGTAGCTTCTTGAGAAACAAACATAAAAGAAGTTATGGTCATCTCTTCTACTCTTCTGCTGTATCCACAGTCCTGCCTTATGTTTGTATTTCTGCAGTTACACACGGACATTAGTCTCACATCTTTTAAGCTTATTAATAACATCGCGCTGTCTTTGTGTGCTTGTGGAATCTCTACAGTCATTTATTTAGCACAGTGAGTAGAAGCCTCCTATAGAAAAGGAGTAACTGCACCGATTTGCAGTAACTGGTCAGTTACATAGAAGGTAGTTAAAGTAGTGATTAACAAAAAGTATATACACAGCCTGTCTTAACTCAAACCGTGCATGCGCATTTGTTTGCCAGTCTTCTATTGTGAGTTTGGCTCCTGGTTGGAGTTCTGGTCTTTCTAGCAAAAACCCATCTGAACTGCATCACCCTTTTCCAATTTTGGTCTCTTCAAAGTGGAGCAAGAACTTAACACTTGTGAGGCAACCTATGTGCAGAACACCTTTGGATTTCAGTGATTTTGTTATTCTATTTTACAGTTACTTCACTCATACCTAATGCAACAGCATTTGAAAATAGCACCTAGCTTTTACTGACTTGGTTTTGTAGAAAAGAGAACCTGTTTTCTTTCTGTGCACAGGTTTCATCAGTTTACCTAAATTTTAATTAAATTATATAATTTAAATAGCTTGTGAAACTGATATAAATTGGTTTGGGAACAAAGCAAGTGACTCCGGGTGAAAATACAACTATACTGGTAGCAGCAGGAGAGCACAGGTAGAAACGATGCTGAATGTAGGTTGATAGGACTAGTTAGTTTTTTTTTTTTAATTTTTAATGTTTATTTATTTTTGAGACACACACACACACACAGCATGAGTGGGGGAGGGGCAGAGAGAGAGGGAGACACAGAATCTGAAGCAGGCTCCAGGCTCTGAGCTGTCAGCACAGAGCCCAACGCAGGGCTCAAACCCATGAACCATGAATTCATGACCTGAGTTGAAGTCAGACACTTAACTGACTGAGCCACCCAGGCCCCCCTGACAGAGTTAGTTTTGTAGAGAGATTAAGAATGCTCCCATTGTAATATATGTTGAAGAAGAGCAAAACTATGCACCATGTTTTCAAGTATGTTGGAGTCACTTTCTTTGTAAAATGAATTCCTACAGGGAGGGATGCATTTGTTTACATTTAAGAGACTCTGCATGCATAGTTGTGCAGGTGGAATGAGGGGGGCTGGACCAGTTGTGATCAGAAAGGGCATCCCTACAAGGCTGTGTGGGATCAGCCTCTCAAGACAAACATAGTTTTCACCTCTACCTGAACAATGAATTGTTCTGCATTTACCAAATAAAATTGACTGGAGCCAAGTATTTATAGTTTCAAGGTTACAGGTCAACAGCTTTGGAATTATGAAAACAAACTTTCAATACAGTAGAAAAGCTCAGTGCTCTTCCTAACAGATGGGTTTGGATAACACCTAACTTGATGGCTTCAAGTTATAGAATATGTACAGGTTCCGATAAAATTTTATAACTGGTACATAAATCGTTGTACTCTTCTTATCTGTCACACATTTAAGGTTGATAACTTAATTCCATCTAAATAAATAAATAAGTAGATTTATATTTGGCTAGATTAAGGTATTACTATGAAGCCCAGCTAGCGGATAGACCTACTTTCATCCAAAGTTATTAAAAAAATTGTCCTCAATCCCAAGAATTATGTCATGTTCTTTTCTCCCTGGCATTTAAATCAATGTAAAATGTCCCTTGGAATCATTTCTGTGGGGGACTGTAAAAGAAGTAAAATACATGGTATTCTCATGAGGTTTGTAGTCTGGTTAGAGAAACATGACTGTTTCTTGCGGTAATGGCTGAAGGACCTGCTTTGCATAGTTTATTTTGCGTGTAGTAAAGGCTTGAGTGAATAGGAAATTTGGGGGAAGTACATGAGAGTAAATAAGTGGAATTTGAACTGACTAGTGAATAAAGTAGAGAATTGTTAGTAGGAGAGGAAAGGTATGTTCAGGACAGGATGCAGTCAGGGAGCAGACCAGAGAGTGGGGTTTATTTTGTAACCCTAGAAGGTCCTATAAGACTCTAAGAAGACCCTTATGGTATTTATCTGAGCACCTCCTAACTTCTCTGAGTTTTGGCAGTGAATTGTCTTTGATTATATATTTCTTTTCTTTCCCTACCTGAGACTATCCATAAAACTAATGGTCTGTTATAGCCTACCATTCAATTTCTGATATTGTGGCTTTGTAAGAGTTTTTTGGGCATTCATACACAACAATGATAACCATATTTTACCTAGTGCCTTTTAGGTACCTGTATCAGTCAGGATAGGATAGGTTATGCTGCAGTGACAAACATCCTCAAAATTTCAGTGGATTAAAATAACATATAAAGTCTATAGTAATAGGAAAACTAGGTATGGGGAAGATAAAACTCTGAGACCTGGGATGGGGGCAGTGTGGTAAAGCAAAGCAAGTATGGGACTAGTTACCTAGAGGTCTGGCTCTGAGTCACAGCCCACCTCCTCCTACCTATGTGACACTGGTATGTCATTTCATCTCTCTGAGCTTGCTTTTCTTCATTTATAATATGAAGGGGTTGGTCTAGCTCCTCCTTAAGCTGTCTTTGACTACAGTGATTCTCTGCAAGTATAAAACAAGTAAAAACAAAAGCTAGAATACTTTCTGTCTTCTGTATTCTGTGATGTGTTTGTTTTTCCCCCCTAAATGTTTATGTGTTTATTTTGAGAAAGAGGGAGAGAGAGAGAGCATGTGAGCAGGGGTGGTGGGGGAGGGCAGAGAGAGAGGAGAGGGAGGTTCCCAAACAGGCTCCACACTGTCAGTGCAGAGTCCCAGGCGGCTCAATCTCACAAACATGAGATCCTGACCCAAGCCGAAATCAAGAGTTGAACGCTTAACTGACTGAGCCACCCAGGTGCCCCTATAATGTGTTTGCTTTTTAAGCTCTTCCAGGATGTTTGTTTGTTTTTCTTTAACGTAACGATGGCCAGCCCTTTTTTCTCATACCATTAAGAAACATGGGCAACATTTTCATTAGCTTAGGTCTGCTGTATTTATTTGTCCAGTTTGTCCCCTTTACTCTTGTTATTTCCAGTCTGAAATGGGGAAGGGGGCTGGGCCAAGGTCGGCTGCCACATGGCCAGCTCCACTTCTAACCTCAGGGATTCTCACTGTCACTCACCAGAGAGCTCTGAGTCCAGAGAGTTCTGCTACAGCAAACCCAATAATAATTGACCTCTGTAAAGGTCTGGTTCTTTCAGCAGTGCTTCATGTTCCTGCAAAGGGCCACTTAGTGATAAAGACTGTAGATCTTTCCTTCCGTTTAGGTTTGGAGCTTAAGTGCTTTTGATTCCAGACTTGTGCAGCAAGCTTGCCCTGCCTTGTTTTATACTGCTGGCAGCCTCGCACAGATGGAAAAGAAACATTTATTGGGCCGCTTCTGCTTGTCAGGCACTATAACTTACAGTGCATTCACACAGAAGAATGTTCTATAAATACAGAATCATGAGAGGAATGTCCCAGCACCAGAGTCTTATTTTTAATGGCCAGGAGGATTCACTCAAGCTACCTAATACTGTATCACAATCAAAAGGGCCAGAGAGTGACAATATGGACAATATGAAAATGACAAAAGAGTTAATAATGAATGAAGATATATTAAAAACCTACATGTCATACATACATACGTGCATATATATGTAATTATGTGCAACTGATGGCTTATGTTCAATGGGATGTGATAGCCTCATCAGGAAACCGATGATGCCCTTGAACCATGTGCAGAATGGTGGGTGGTTTGGCTGGGCTCCTGGACTCTGGTGTTCTCTTTTCCTTCTACCTGCCCTGGGCTGTCCTGCCTATGGCAGAGGACCTTATGCCTTGCTCGCTCATGTCCTTTCTCAAAGGAGACTATTCAAGCACCATCCAGTGCCTACCATTGATTTCCAGGAAAGGTTTTGCTTCCCACCCACGTACTGTGCCACACTCAGCCACTGTTCCACAGTGTCAGCTTTCAGGGTGGTGGCAGGATGCTGCTACTCTGTGACTCAGATGCTCAGTGGGACCTCTTGGATATATTCTCTCTACTATGATCCCTATTCCCCCGCACTTGGTGACTCTGGGTGACGTGTGTTAATTCTCACTGGTAATGAAAATCATATCTTGTTTAGACTCTAGAACTGAAACCCTTTCCCTGTAAAATTGCTCAGCAGCACTGAGCTTTACCATTGACAGGCATTCTGCTTGCCATTATTCCTCAGAGCCTTCTTAGAGACTCTAGGGCTGAGAGGCTAATGGGGCATCTGCATGGATGTGACTGGCAGTTTTGGGATAACAGGGAGGGAACCATGGGGATATCTATGGTCTGGCCTGCGGTTTGAGGACTGATATGGACTGAGAGGCACCAAAGAGGCTTTAGGCATCCCTTATGGACAACCCTGAGTCCCAGGTGACCTTGTGGGTAAAATGGAGATAGCTGTGCAGGTATTGGGGGAGTATCCCCTCTTTCCTCTCATAGCCCCCTTTCCTGTCTTCCCTTCTTGATTCCATTCCCTCCATTCAGGTAGTTTTCCTGTTTTACCCACCCCCTACTAACTCCACTTCTCCTTTGGCTTTGACAGCTACTCGGGATCTAAGGATCCTTAAAATAGGTTTATAGGAGTGCTGCAGACTTTCCATCTTGAGGCTGATGATTTGGGAGCTGGTAGATGTTTGGGGGGATGTTAACTGGCTGGAGTTTTCTAATTGAACTAAGTCCATGAACTCCTAGCAGATGTTGATTCAGATGATGTTAAGCTTCTAGGAATTTTTTAAGTTTATTTATTTGTTTTGGGAGAGAGAGCGAGAGAGTGAGGGAGAGCAGGGGAAGGGCAGAGAAAGGGAGAGACAGAATCCCATTGAGGCTCTGCACTGTCAGCAGAAGCCCAACACAGGGCTTGAACTCACAAACTATGAGATCATGACCTGAGCTGTGATCAAGAGTTGGACGCTTAACCAACTGAGCCACCCAGGCACCCCACACTTCTAGGATTTTGACTTTCAGAGCGTCTGGGTCCCCTATATGTTTTGAATAGGGTGAACATATATTGGAAGTGTGTGTACATGTGTGTGTATATGGATGTGTGTTTGTGAGAGAGTGAGACAGAGTGAATCCTTAAAAATGTGGTTAATTTTGTTTTTCAGTTCCTATTTGCTTTCTTATGCAAACTTTCTTCTATAATCTTACTTTCATAAGACAAATGAGACTCCTCCCTCCTTTCCTGGTTGATGCATTACCCCAATGAGAAACGTGATTTGACATTTGAGTTCCTACTCTGCATATACATGCTGTGTAGTTTCTATATCATGAAAACAAAATGAGAGCTCTGCCTTTCACTGGATCTATCCAGGAATTTGACTTCTCTTTCTACTGTCTATGAGAACAACCTAAAATACAGTGTTTTATTCTTTTAGCCATTCCCTTGTGGGTTCCAATCTTACCCAGACCTGAACTATTTTGACACACACAGAAAACATGGCAAATTTAAAGATGTCGGTTGAAGAACAAAACCCAGCTCAAATTTGTTTGGCATTTCTTTCCACCTTACCAGGGTAACTTAGAGATTCAATCTAGAGCTGAGCATCTATTCTTCCTTGTCCTTAATTCCTTCCTAAAAGTTATCTGGACCTGCTTGAATTATAGTGCATTTTTTCTTGTCAGAGTTGATTTGATTTCTGGTTCCCTTGACTCGCAGCCTACACTCGGTGTAATGATGCAGAGGCGGCAGATTGATGGGGAAAGGATTCAAAATGCTGCTCTGCATTTGGGTTTTAGTTTGTGTGCTGTCTGCTGCCAGAGGCATTTAGCAGATGGACTTGGAGAGGTAGACTATGCCTCCACAGGGAGGGGACCTCCGGGGAAGAGATCCCTGTGGAATGGGCGCTGCCTTTCCCACCTTGCCATTCGGACCCTGGCCCACCACCGTCCATCACAACACTACTAGACTCGGCTTCCGTTGTCATGTTCAGTTTTGAGCAGTTTGCTTATGATGTGTTTGGGCAAAGATTTCTTGGACTCTGTTTGGGGCTCACTGAGCTTCTTGAATCTTTACGTTTATAACGGTTGTCAGATTTGGGCATCTTTCGGCTATTCTGTCATTCAATTTTTTTTTTCTTTTTGCACTGCGTTCATACTCTTCCTCCTCTGGGATTCCAATCTGCAAGTTAGACCTCTTGATATTGCCTCACAGGTCCCTGAGGCTTGTTTTACTCCCCCTCCCCCCCCCCAATCATTTATTTTCTCTCTGTTGTTCAGATCAGATACTCTCTATGGAGCCATCTTCAAGTTCACTGACTTTTCCTTGTGTCCTATCCATTCTGCTGAGTCCATCCATGAGACTTTTATTTTGGTTATTGCATTTTTCAGTTCTAAAGTTTCCATTTGGCTCTTTAGATCTCCCATTTCTTTGTGGAGGCTTCCTGTCTTTCCACTCATTTCAAGAATGCATGCTCAGGGTGCCTGGGTGGCTCAGTCGGTTGAGTGTCTGACTTTGGCTCAGGTCATGATCTCGCAGTTTGTGAGTTTGAGCCCCGCATCAGGCTCTGTGCTTGCTGATGGCTCAGAGCCTGGAGCCTGCTTTAGATTCTGTGTCTCCCTCTCTCTGCTGCTTCCCTGCTCATGCTCTCTCTCTCTCAAAATGAATAAACATTAAAAAAAAAAAAAAAGAATGCATGCTCTTACTTCTTGGAGCTTTTCTAGAATAGTTGCTTTTACGTTTCTGTCAAGTAATTCCAACACGTGTTATGCCTGTATTGGCATCTGTTGATTTTCTTTTTACCACACCAGTTCAGATTCCCTTCATGTGCTGAGTGCTTTGGGGTCATATCCTGGACATTTTGCATATTATATTTTGAGACTCTGAGTCATAACTCATAAATTCTGAGTTTAAATACCATAGATAAGATTGATATATTTGTTTTCTCAGACAGTCTCGTTGGATTGAGGTCTCATTTCAGCCAGACTTCTGTGGATCGTGATTTCAATATCAGTCCTGTTTTCAAAGTCTGTGCCATGTTTTTTTCAGATCTGTCCCATATACATGCCACCCAGTGTCCAGTTTGGGACCCTGTGAAGGTCAGTCAGCTTGGTTCCCAAATCCTTTGATATGCTGACTAGGGTCAAGTCCATGCTCCTATGGTCCAGGGCTTCATAAACCACTTTATGGGGTTGCTTCCCTTTTCCACGATTTTACCAGTATTTTCCAGTTTCTTGTGGTTCCCGAAACCCGTGGCCAGAAAGGGCGGGCTTTGGTTTTTCCTGCTCTACTCATGCTTTGCTGCACACTTCTAGTAAATGCGCCTGAGTCCAAGGCCAAGATACAGAAGAAAGAGACAGAAAACACTAACTGGGGGGTTCACCGCATCCTCTTGGGGTGACAGCCACAGATAAAAGACTGAGCTTCCCTTTCCTCTAGAATTTTAGGTGCCCGTGGCCCCTTGGTGGGCTTCCACCACTTAGTGGGATTGCCCAGGTGTGGGAGTGAAGGGGGAAAAAAAAGAGAGAGAAATAAAGGAAAATGAAGGATTTTCCCCACTCTCTCTGAGCATCAGGAGGCCCCTTTTCTGCTGGAGCCTGAACTGGAGGGCTTTTCCTGACGCTCTTGGCCTGTGCCAATGCCCACTTCTGGTGTGCAGCTGTCTTGAGTCGGAGCCAGGAACAAGGACCCCAGAAGAAAAAACAGTGGTGACCTCACTGCTCGTTCAATGGTACTTTGAATTCTGGTCTTCTTCTCCAATCTGTCTGCTAGTGTTTACTTTTCAGATTCCTCAAATCACTGCTCTGCGTGTTCTGTCCAGGTTTTATTGCTGATTCAGTGCAAGATACAGGGTGAGGGTGTGCTTGCAGAACGGAAACTGAGATTCCTTTGTTTTAATGACATTTGTGCATGGGGTACCCGAATTTTAAATGTCCCCACAAATTGTGTAACTGACCCCTGCTCTTTTTGAAGCAGGACTGACTGTGAGGAAAAGGGTCTGAGCTTGCAGAGGGGAACGCGTGTTTGCTGCCACTCCAGAAACTCACACAGCCCTGCATACTCACCCAGGCCAAGTCCTAAAAACCACAGTTATCTAAGGGTGCTACAGAAAGGTAGTGGCTGATGCTTGCTCACTCTCAGCTGTGCCTTAGTCCCATGTTCTGCTGGGGACTATGTTTTGCCTCCTCTTCCCCCCACCCTACAACTCCCACAACCCCTTTCTCCTAAAAAGGAATAAATAATTTGCTTCAGTCATTGTTTCCTGCCCTCTAACGGATGCTCTTAATTAGCACAAAATTGCAAAATAGATATGTTTGTTTTTTGTTTTGGGTTTGTTTCTCCCAGAAACCTTAGACTTCTCCAACATCAACACATCAGCACATCGACACATGCTCAGTGGATGGTTTACTTTGCCTCAAGGACCCACAACCTTGTTGCTTTCCACAGGCCTGGCCGTAATGCAGAGCATCAGTTGTTAGCCAGCTCTCCCAACAGAAAATTGCTGGTTCTAAAACCTTTCAGGGGCTTCCTAGCTGTGGGAATGTGCATTTAGGAGTATTGAAACTTTATAAAAATATCTCAGTCACTCTTCCAATTATCCAGATGACCATTTACATCAGTCATCTTACAGTTTCATCCCTGAAGAACTGTAGCATTGAAGTACAGAGGAATGGGCCATTAGAAGCCTTCCATTGGCTTATATTTGTGTTTTACACAAATATGTTTAAAAATGTGTATTGGTGGTACTGTTCCTTGTTTGACAATTTCTATGAGGGCTACCTGAGGTCATTCATGGCTGTGGGGAAACTGCCTGTGAAAAAAGAAGCCATTATTCCAGATTTCAAGAAAACGGAAGCTTTTGTACCGGGCAGAACTGATGGCCCTCTTTTCTAGGTCATGGGTGGGTCTGCTTTTTTTTTTTTTTTTAAATAATTAAAAAAAGCAATCAGTTTTGCTTGGGGCTTATGGTCTCAAATTAATACATTTCTATTATGTGCATAAGTGTAGGTTGTTAGGCAAAAAAGCATGTTAAAACATTGTTTTTTGCATTATCTTTTAATAGTAAAATCTTGGAATTTGGCTCCTTTGGCTTGAAAGAATAATTTTTTTGTCAAGAAACAAATTTAATGCTGAAATCATAAATTATAAAATATATCTGCAAGCCTCATGGCTACGTTTGTGGTCTTTTTGAGCCAGATCCATTATCTGTGTGCATTGGCTTGGACTGTCAGTGATCACTTTTTGCCCTGTGGAAAGCAGAATCTCAGATGTCTGCAAAATAGCCTCCATACAACATGACCTAGCAGTATATATCTTTTGCTGTCCTTAATAATAACTTTTGGAATTTTTTTCTATGCACTCAAAACATATTAGAGGAGGCCGGCTCACTTTTCAATGCGCATTGCCTGAAGAAGGTGCCAGATAGAGCCTTGACAAAAAAAGTGGGGGCTGCTTCCTTTCCTCAGAAATCTGGGACCCTGTCTTCCTTATACTGCTTGTCTATGCTTGGGGAGGGGCTCCTTTGTGTGAGTGGCCTGGTGGCTCAGGGGGCAGGACCTGGGACTGCAAAAGAGTAGAGGGACCCTCGTCCCTGCATTGGCTCAGGAGGATGGCTACTTCTTTGTGGCAGCTCATTGTGCTCCGTTTGACATTTTAGCCCAAGTCTGCTGGGGACAGACAGACCAGCCCCAAATGCCAGCACGTCCGTTCCCTTCTGCTGAAGCAGCTCCTTTCCCCATCCCGAGAGGAAGTGGGGGTGGCAGACAGGACTGGGAATTCATGTTTCCACCTCCTGGGAGTGATGGGGGTAGCATCGTTCTGGCCACTTGATATTTGGAGCATATGAGTAATAGTGTACACTGACATTGAGGGAATTGTTTGGGGTAAAATCATGATCATTTTTTTGAAGAAAAAAAATGCGTGTTTGTTTCTGCCCTGTTCTATTAAATACTGGCCACTGGTGTTTTAAGGTGCTCAGAGAGTTCTGTCTGTGGGATGTTTGGAAGGACAAATATTGATGTATGTACCAGAGAATTAAGACAAATGATAATTGAAAGGGATGATAAAAGCTAGTGGTTTCCTTGGGGTAATAATCACGAACTGCTGTCAGACTGATTCCAGCAGGAACATTACTTTATGTGAAATGTTTTTTAAACAGCTTGAGCAAAGCATTAAGCCAGAGCACTTCTAAGGCATCTCTGCTGTATATTCCTATTACGTCTCCACCTGAGATTCCTCAACTGATAGTTACTATTCCAGCTGCCATGTTTAGCTTCATTGTGGCCAACAATCGGTTGGAAATGAGAAATAGGAGACTGCAGTCAGGATCCCGTTTATGGCTTCTGAAGATAATTCTGTAGTTCTGCCATATTGATTCACCCTATGGATTCACCATTATTGATCTGTGAAGTTATTTTTATGTGTTAGTGCAGGTGAAGGGGCTTCTACTGTGTTTAAAGGTGTCTCTTTAATGAAGCCTTTGGGTTTCTTGCAGTGGAGACTGCTTTCCACAATCTGCATTTGTGTTTTTTGGCATTTATTTTGGAGCTCTATTTAGATCCTCCATCTCTTTGGACCCCGTTACCCTATAGAGATTTGTGTCAGAGCCCCTACAGAACTTCATTGTGTTTATTGGGTTATAACTGTATTAAGTTATGATTCAAAGCCTGGCACAAATGCCCACTGAGTGAAAGAATGACTCCCTGGTTGAATCCCATTGCTTCTTTCCAAAGGATGCTGTGCAGAAGACCTTCTATTTGTCTCTCCAGATCCACCATCCACTTTTCTCCAACTGCTCTGCACCCCGAGAGGCTGACTTTGCATGGACCAACCATAGACTCCCTCTCCTCTGCCTTTTCTTGGCTTTGACAGTAGGTGTGTGTATATAATATGACTGGATGTGATAGGGCTGGCTTTGTTCCTTTATTAAATGGCTTCTCCAGGGGCGCCTGGGTGGCTCAGTTGGTTAAGCATCTGACTTCAGCTCAGGTCATGATCTCACGGTTTATGGGATCGAGCCCCGTGTGGGGCTCTGTGCTGACAGCTAGCTCAGAGCCTGGAGCCTGCTTCAGATTCTGTATCTCCCTCTCTCTCTGACCCTCCCCTGCTCACTCTGCCTCTCTCAGAAAAAAATATTATAAAAAAAAATTTTTAAATGCCTTCTCCATAAAGTTTCCCTCTCTGGGATCCATAAATTCCTCTTACTCTTGCTCCTTCAGCCTCAGGGTTTGTAAGGGCTCTCTGGTGCTACCTGTCATAGATACTGCATTATTGATTATCGGTTTCCTTAAACCCTGCCCACACCTTTATAAATAGTCTATTAAATTTTTCTCAGATTAGCCAGTTGGAAGGAGCCTATTGTATCCTGCTAGAATCCTGGCTGATATTTGCCCAAGCCACCCAGATGACAAAGTTAGTTATAATCTAGATATCATACTTGCATTATTTCAAGTAAACGGTCTCTTTGAGGCCAGTCTGCCTCCAAATTCAAATCAAATATAGACGGGGTCAGCAAACTACAGCCTTATGGGCCAAATCTAGCCTGCAACCTATTTTTGTAAGTGGAGTTACATTGGAACACAGCCATGACCATTGGGTTACTTACCGTCTGTGGCTGTTTTGAGCTCCAACAGGAGGCGAGGAATTTGTATGGCCTGCAAAGCCTAAAATATTTGCTGTTTGCCCCCTTATAGAAAGAGTTTACTGACCCCTGATTTGGAGGAAGGCCATTATGTGTGAACTTCATCATTTCTATCAAGAGGCTCCTGGTCCAGATGCTGGGGCACTTGTGAGTGGCCGTGTGATAAGGACATGGGGAGGTTCAAACCCCAGGCCTAGACAAACCTGCCTGAAGCTCTCTGTGTGGCTGTGCTGAGGGTAGTGGCAACCTGGGAAGCACTTCGTCGTTTGATGCAAGAAGAATATGACCAGGCAAAGCTGGGAGGCGTTTATATGTAGATGTGCTTGTAATTTATGATTTCATAAGTAACTATTTCCTGAAAAGAATTGCTCTCCCTAATTTTCAGCATTTCCCTGCGGAGTATCTGTCTCCCCCATCAGACTGGGCACTTCTTGGAAGATTCCAGGTTTTATTCATATCTGTGTTGACCAGTGTCTGGCGGAGAGTGACCTATGCTCAATAAATATTGTTTGACCACATGGTAACCAGCATCTACTTCAGAGAAGAAAGAAAAGTAGGGGGCTGGTGGAAGGCATTAACTGGGAAGATATATTAATGTTCTCAGTCTTTCTCTGATTAGACTGCCTGCTCAGCCTTCACAGAACAAGAACAGCTCTAAGAAAAGGCTGTGTTCCCAGAAAAGGTGCTCCTCAGGGCAGACTGCCTACATAATTTGTGGGGCTTGGTACAAAATGAAAATGTGAGGCCTCTTGTTCAAAATGTATTAAAGGATATCAAGACAGTGTCAGCAGAGCATTAAGCCAAGAAGAGGCCCTTCTTAAAATAAGTTTTTTTTTTAAGATTTTATTTTTAAGTAATGTCTGTACCCAGCATGGGGGCTTGAACTCACAACCCCAAGGTCAGGAGTCGTATGCTCCACCAACTGAGCCAGCCAGGCGCCCAAGCACAGGCCCTTCTAAGACCGCATACGTTGCGTGCCCACGAAACTGGCAGCTGAGAATAAGGCAGCCTGTGGGAAATCAGTGAGGATTCCTTAAGTCTAGGGGACTGCAGGGCACTTAGCTACCACAGGGAGGCACAGACCTGTCTGGATGGTAAGACTGTGGGCTCTTGGGCTTTGTGCGACGATATAAGGCTAATTGCATCTAACCTGGAATAATGCTTATTGCTTAAAAAGTGTTCGCATTTACCTCAGACCCCCCATGCCAGGGCGGGAACCTCGAGCCTAAGCCCACACACCTGGCTTGATACTGACTAACCTGCTTGCTCCCTGACTCCTCTTAGCTTTTTAACCCCAGGTCACCTAGGCCACCCCATCAGGGGCAACCCCCCACATTTGCACTAAAGCATATCAGGGCTAGCCTGTTTTGGTATTCTTTGCCGGGGGGGGTGGGGGGTGGTGGAGGAGACAGACAGTTCCTGCTGTAATACCTACTCTTAGTCTGTTCCGGCTGCCATAACAAAACAGCACAGACTGAGTGGCTTGTAAAGAACAGAATTTATTGCTCCCAGTACTGGAGGCTGGAAGTCCAGGGTCAAGGTGCCAGCAGAGCTGGTTTCCAGTAAAGGTCCTCTTCTGGGTTGCTGCCTTCTCGTCAGGTCCTCACATGACAGAAGGGGCTAGGGAACTCTCTGAGGTCTTTTTGTAAGAGTACTAGTCGCGTTCAGGAGGGTCTACCCTCATGACTTAAGCAGTTCCCAAAGGCACTGCCTCCTAATACCATCACCTTGGCCATTAGGATTTTCACCTATGAATATGGGGGAGGGGAGCACACACATTCAGACCATGGCAATACCTGAGTGAAGAACAACGTGTATGCATGAATGGCCCATTTATCTGTCCCCAGAACCTTCCCTTGTCTCCTTCCTCATCGTAAAAGGGGGTTTAAAAGCCCAGGCTAAGCACTGCGGGAATCCCTGTGCCTGGACACCCAGAGTCTTTCCTGACTCAGACATGCACCCTGCCAGCAGCTGGGGCTTCTCTCCCCCGACCCGCTTCCCCACCCTGTACCCTGAGCCCTATTCTCCCCCTGACAATCACAGTGAGCCTCTGGGAGGTTTCTAAGTGGTGAGAAGTACAGGTGGCGGACTTGGAGCTTTAGGAAGGACTTCATGACTAGTGCTTCCTTTGACTGAAGGGATCCCACTTAAGTTTCTTCCAGACCACTGCGACCCCCCACCCCTTCATCCTTCCCACCACCCTTGCTACAAAAGGGGGCCTAGCGTTCATCTCTCACTGCTGTGCTCATGGGGGCTCCTCATGTCCTCTGCCGAAAGGCGGCAGCCCCTTGCTGGAAGGCTATCCTTGTCAGCACTGGTGGTGACAGCCCCGGGGTCCTCTCTTGCAAGTGCACAGTCCCAGATGCCAGGGACGCTGAGATCTAGAACACTGAGCGGTGCCGCCCTCGTCTGCCTGTGCTGGGGAAGGCACCCAAGCACCCGAAGGACTTCAGGCATTGTGCCTCAGCAGCAAGACTGGCCCTTCAGGAGGGACCTGGTTCTGAAGCTTTAAGCTTTGGAAACTGTAGTAGATAGGGGAGCTTTTCTTCACATGGGGGAGAGGCACGGGTAACACAAAGCCGCAGGAGAGAGCCTGACGGGGTCAAGTGGAGTTTGTAAGACGTCCCCAGGTCTTTGCAGTCTTCTGCTTACCAGGTGGCTGGGCTTTCTCAGGCCTTGTTTGCCTCCCCGGGACTGATGTGACTGTAAAGACAGCAGCTCCGAATGGGCTCCCCACGACCTGTGCACAGACACGTTCATTTTGCAGACAAGAAGCAGCCAGGCACCCCAGCTGATGCTCTGTGTCCTTCCCACTCCCACCCCCAGTGCCTCGACCCTTTACACATGGACCTGTTTTCTATCTTTTACAGGGCACCCGGTGGCATATAGATCTCCAGCCATGGGCAGGCCCTGCTCAGTCCCTGGATGAAGAAGCCTTGAGGTTCCTAAGATACATCAGCACCACTCAGGTTGTATTTCAGGTGCAAGTGGGTTTGGAGACACTGTAAAAGATACTGATCAACCCCCTTTAAAAACGGATTTGGTCAGTGAGGGGGTGGGGAGATTCTCAGGGACTCCTGGCAGGGACTTGATAGGGAAACCATTTCTGGGGCCTTGAGGCTTACATTTCTCCACTTATTTGAAGGCAGATAAGATGCCTTCTATTTGCTTCAGCATCTTCTGTCTTCCAGGGGTATTGTCATCTTGAAGTGTTTTAATGATTCATCCTGACGTGTTTTTAAAGATCCACTTTAGCAAATTGCTTTGGAAAACCATTTGAGGCGACAGATTCACACCCGTGAGTAGGCAGTCAAGTGTGTCATAAAACAAAACCATCATCTGGAGGTTCAAGTTCCATTTTGGATTTGGAGGCATCTGCCTTTTTGCTTTCTTGCCACAGATGCTTGGCGGACAGGGACCCGCCAGGCCAGAGAGCAGAGGGGACATTGCGGGCGGTCCTCGAAGCAATGAATCCAGGCACTTCTGTCTTACGGCATTTACAGTCATTATGGAGTGACTTTAGTAGTGACTTAACACATTGTGGCAGCTCCTGCCAAGGCTGTGTCTGTGCCTCCAGCAAGTAAAGGGACTGTCTATTAAGGAGAGTCTATGGCTCTTGACACATTAATCAGAAGGTTCTGTCCTCAAGTAGCCTGATCCTGGAGACAGAGAAGCCTAAGAGAAGATCAAAGCTGGAGGGAAACTTTGCCCCGAACCAAGAGGTGTTAGTAGATTAGGAACTCACCCTGCCTATAAGGCACCTAGGCCACGTGGGAAGGTAGCCTGTGGAGCTGTTGTGGCACTGAGGGTCTCAGGCTCTTTTGATGTCCCTTCAGCCCCCTGGCATCCCACTTCTTCTCCCAAACCTTGCTGGCAGCAAAACCCATTTTTCATCCGTGGAGAGAATATGTTTCTAGGTCTTTAGAAGACTGGGGGTAAAAGAAAGTCCCATTTCTCATATAATGCAGTCAGACAACTAGATTTTAATAGCTGTCACCTAGACATGGAAGGGAAAGCTTGTTGAATTCATCATGAGTTATGGGATGATAAATTGATCCCTGTGCTTTACATAATTTCATCTTATTTTGCTGCTGCAAATTAATTTGGTGGACTTTCATAGACTTAATTAAAGTGCTGAAATTTTAATTGTACAGTTTGGTTTTACATGAAGGATGAGAAGCCGGACCTCTTACTTGACTTTAAGAAGCCCTAAGGGCACCAGTTGAAAAATGAGAGGTGTTAAACTTACGAGTTGGGTTTGAGAACTAGGGGCTCCACCCCCCCTCCAAATAAATTGACCAAGTAAAAGCCTCTAGATTCCATTTTATATGTATTTCGGGTTAATGTTCTATAACTTATAAAAGGCATATTTACTTAGAAGCAGCTTGCGAGACATGAAAGGGTTGTATCAAGCCCCTCTTGGATTTTTTCCCATGAGTTATGAGCTGAGAGGAGAAAATTTTTGAGGAGAAAAGAAAATCATCCCACAATGCAGTGTAATGTGACCCTGAGCAATTTATTTTGCTTCTCTGGTTCTCAATGTTCTGATCTTCAAATGAATCAGGTTATTAAATTATTTCTTAGGTTTCTCCTGGTTCTGTGACCTTGTACTGTGCCGAGAATAGTGTAGGATTGATAGTAAGTAGTTTCAAGCACCTGCTTCGGCCCAGGGACTGTGCCAGGCCCTGGGGATACAGTCTCTGCCCAGAAGCAGCCAACCAACTAGTTGGGAAAGTAGATACATGGACATATATTCAGCTTGATGAACACAGTTGATTTATGAAGTTCACTAGAAGGATTTTCATCCTCCAAAAAAACGGAGATAAAGTTCCAGACCTCACAGTGGTTTTGTAATCAGGGGTCATTTTACCCAGGTGAAGTCCTGTGCTTTTCTGTACTTCCAAGTCACCAGGAAGCCAGCAGGTGGGAGCCCATCAGAGATGACACTGACTCTTAATCAGAATCTTCTGCTCAACAGTGTTCCTTCCCTATCTCTACGTAATGCAGAGGCAGTTTGTTTGTTTGTTTGTTTTTGGCTGACTTAGGGGCTTAGGCTTCATTTAGAATTCATCTTGACAATGAAAGCCTACAAAACTGGAAGAATATTAGAGTCACTATTACCTAAAATTTCCGTAGTTAGCAGTAGTGAGTCATAACGGCCAAGGGGGAAAAAAAACCTTCTGAAGGTACTAAAGCAAATTCCACCCCCATTCTCTTGTGCTGCTTAAAAAAAAATTATCTTCCTCAAATCTGTGTTCAAGCTTGTACAGCAAGGCCCAGCATTTGATGTGCTCATCATTGATTTATTCATTCTTCAATTCAGCAAGCATTTGTCGAGCACCAGTTCTGTGGCCGGCACTGACTGGGATATAAAACCTGAATTAAATATGTAACAGACTGGCAAACAGCTAGGATGCAAGAGAAGTTGTGTGTTTTCTGACAGGGGTGAACAGATGGGTGTTGGGGGGGGTGCTTCCCTAGGCCAGGGGGGCTTGGAAACAGAAGCACAGGGCCGGGGACAGTGTGGCATTAGACTTTAATAGGATGGCACTCCTGCGCTTGCATGCTGTGGTGGCCCTGATGGCATGATTGGAGACCTGAATTCTTAATGAAACCCCAGAGGATACGGTGTTTGGTAGTGTGTATGCAACATCAAGTTCAGTTTAATTAGGTATTGTTTTCTAATGTGAAAGATCACAATTACATCTCTGAGTTCTGGAGTTGATGATACACTAATGCTAAAAAGAAATGGTTAAATCATAAACGCAGTGCTCTGTTCTAAGGGAAGGCTCCAGATCCAGATTTTTATGTCCACCCCCAAACCATATGCCTCTAGGAAGCAGGCCTTTCAGCACAAAATTAATCTAAACAACAGTTGCTGTTTTTTAAAAAAAAAGTAGATCTTAAAACATTATCTAACTACCTAGCTATCTAGCTATCATCTATCCAACCAGCCAGCCATCTACCCATTCATCTATCCATCTCTCTATCCACCTATCCATCCATTTAACTATCTAATCATCTATGCATCTATCTATTTGTAAGAATAACATAAAAATCCAAGCCCTGGAGATGCAGACTCTACGAGTTTGTAACAGTAGTATCTATTATATTTACTGCTATACACACACACACACACACACACACACAGGGATAAAAGCAACAAAAATACAACTTTCTCCTTAGATGTTGCCTTTCAAAATAATAGTATTACATGAACATACAGTTGATCATTGAAGTGATTCTTGCCAGAAGTCCCCAAATTTTAAGGGCTCGCTTTGCCAGATTGTACTTGTGCGTTGCCAGAAATTCTATTCCATCTTTTTGGGTGCCAAATGAAATGAGAATAAATTAATCCCTTTAAGGGGCACCTGGCTGTCGCTGTCAGTGGAGTATGCGACTCTTGATCTCAAGGCTGTGAGTTTGAGCCCTGCGTTGGATATACAGATTACTTAAAAATAAAATCTTTAAAAAAATTGGTTAATCCCTTTAAGTTAAATAACTAAAATGTATTTCAAAAAACATTTTTCCCCCTGGAGTTTCTCCTCCTTTGTCTGGGCCCAATTTGCTTTTACAGCTAAAATTACAAGGGGAATTAGAGAGAGAGAACATAATTACTGGAGTTGGAGCTTAGCTAGGAGTTATTGCCCTCGCTTATTTTGCTTGCGAGAGTTTATTGAAGCCCTGGTCATAAATCTTAACAAGAAAGTTTGAAAAATCAATATTTAATTAATTTTTAAGAGCTGAATTTTACTGAGTGCTCCTAGTTGTTTTCAAAAGCTAATGTCTATCAATAAGATGGTTAATAAATGGTTAAAATGGAAAAACCCATGATATGTATTTTTGAGCTAGGAGAGGTTAGCAGGGAAATTGAATGGAAAAGAATGCCATTCCAAAAGGGGTATATCTGTGCAAGATGAAATCTATGGAAGAAGAAGAGATGCTTAAAGTGTTACCTTTAATAAAATAAAACTCTACTCCCCAACGTTGGCAAAGTAAGGGCAACTGAGCCTCAAAGCCATGACTCTTGGCCCTTAATAGTACCTGATTCTTAGAGGCCTGTGGCTAATTATTGTTGCCTGCCTCTGACTCTTTGTTAGGAGTGGGGTTGCAGGGGCTGCTGTTTTCATTTTAAAACTCTGGCCCAAGTGGAGCTTTCTTCCTTTAATTGGCTAAGGCACAGGTGAGGCCAGGCTGGAACCTTCCAGAGGGGGCTCTACAAAAGGGTTCCTGTAAATTCACAAGACTACCTGCATAAGAATCACCTGGGGCAGCTTATTAAGAGGCCTGTTCCCAGGCATCAGTCTTAAAGATTGACTTTACAGAGTGGGTCTTGAGAATCTGTATGTTTCAGTCCCTCCCAGGGCCATCAGAATGTAGGTGGGCTGTACCTTGGGAAACACGGAGGGATGGGTGAGAGAGGAGTTTTAATGGTGTTAGGAGGGAGTTATGAACAAGAACCTGTGAGCATCCGTATCATGGTCTGTCATTATGGAGACTCTTTGGGAGAAGTGCACACAAATAAATGGGAATCATCAGACCACTTTAATAAAAATACTCCAGGAAGCTGACCTATAGCAAATGGCACGGACTTATGAGGTCCAGGTATGCTTTCGGGGCCTACAGAACTGCCTACCTATCTGCCTACCTGCAGGGTGAGAGGAGAGGAGAGCATGGGACACAATGACAATGAAGATGCTGATGTTTGGGGCATAGTAACCAGCCCACTAGTAAGACAGGCCCAATGAGCACACTGAAATTTAATTAGATTAGCAGTTTTTCCTTCCTTGGTGGGTGAGTGGGGACTAGGAGATGGGCACACAGAGGCATAATTTCCATTTATTTGTGGGTGAATAGGAGGAAATGAATTATACAAATTAACATGCTGATATACCCAGTTAATAAATGTATTCTGTAATAGTTGCTTGAGAGAAGATTCAATTCAATTTTCTATTTTTTCCTTTAAATGAGGGTCATGGGTAGAGAAGTAGAAAGATGTTGGTGATGGAAAAGAATATATATATAGGGTTTCACATTTAGACTTCCCTCTAAAATGTCCAAATCCTAGCAATAGGCTCTCTCATTTACCTCTCTGATAAATAGTGCTGGATGATTTTTCCAGGCCAGTAGCCATAGATCACAGCAAAAGTAAGGGAGATGCTGTATCAGTTGAATAGGCTACATGCATATACTCTTTTCAGATTAGAATTCTGGAAACTTCCTTAAATAAAAGAATTGGGCAAATCCAGAATATCTTCTTTTTTAAAATTTTATGAAAAATTGTTTTAATGTTTGTTTTTGAGAGAGAGAGAGAGAGAGAAAGAGAGTCAGAATCCAAAGTAGGCTGCAGGCTCTGAGTTGTCAGTACAGAGCCCGACACGGGGCTCAAACGCATGAACCCAGAGATCATGACCTGAGCTAGAGTCGGACGCTTAGCCGACTGAGCCACCCAGGTGCCCCCAGAATATCTTCTTAAGAAGAAAATCATTTGCTGTTATATTTTCCAGTGAATTAAAGCAATGAACCTCCTTTGCGCCTGGAGCAGTCTGTTTGTGATATGACATGGAGCACATTGATGGCGATGGGAGTTTTGAGGGATTAGGGGGAAACTGATGCTCAGTAAAGTGCTCCTGGCCACAGAAGAATACCTTGGCCATAGAATGTGCTTTCTTTGGCTCCAGCCACCTCAGACACGCACACTGTGCCGGCCTCAAACACTAGTCAGAATTCTTTACACAGTATATTTGCTTAATGTGCATTTGAAATCAGAGACTTTCTTCTGCTTGATTTAGATACACGTTCGCCTTGGTTTCCTTATCTAATTTTGATGGGTGAGTTAAAAGAAGTGCTTTGGTTCGCTCAGGAAGAGCTTCCTTCCTGTGTGGGGCTCACTCTTCTCCCATAGGAGGAAGCTCATTAGAACAGTTTATCACTAACAGTATGGTCTTGAGAGCAGGGACTATGAATTAATTTTACTTGACTTTGATCAGCTGTTTACCTCGGCTAACTTGTGCTACCTTTCTGCACCGTGGTGGCCCCGGTTTATCTACCTGAGATAAGGAATTGATCATCTGTATCCCTCTGAGCCCTATGCTCGCAGTCAGATCTCACAACTTCCAGTAGAAACCCTGTGGATTACAGACCTCTGTGTTTTGCCAGCACTATTCTCCACATCTGAAATGTCCTTCTTGATCTCAGCTTCTTGGTCAACTTCAGTTCATCCTCCAGGATTCACACCTCTCTGCAAAGCTTCTCGGGACCCCTCCTTTCTGCCACCTTTGCTCCTGACCTGTTCTCCCTTGCATACTCTGAACATACGGCTGTAGCAGTTCTTCCCTTCCCTTCAAACCTGTCTATAGTCTCCACGAGGTTCCTTATGATCCAGTATTTGGAGTTCCTCCAAACATTTGACAGCAGTCTTGTGTTTCCTTGGGGGGAGAGGAGTAGTTGGCAGTGGAGAAGGACATAACTCTACTGTTACGGCTTTCAGGGACCGGGGAAGCAGTAACTCCCCACTTGCCATTTATCATCCAGTGCTTTAAATTATTCACATTGATTTCCAATCCTTGCAGATTGCATGCAATCACATGAGCACAGACAGCCTAGCTACCGACTCCAGCCCTGCAAAGAAGCCTTGGTCAGTCTGTCTTGATGACAGGTTTGGCTTAGCTCATCAAATCCGCAGCAAGCAATGCCGCCTCTACTCTTTAGGGTAAGTGCATTTTACAGCAGAAAACCAAAAGTCTCCTGCAGGTGGCTAAGGCGTTTTCACTAACACAAAGTTATGAACATAGCAGTGTTTAACAGGTGCTATACTTTGCCTCCTATAGTCTGTTTCAGACTCATGTGTCGCTTAGGTAACTTTGGGCACTTACAGATCACTGGAAGTGGCCAGGGTAATTTTCTCTCCCCTTCTGCTGGGTGTAAATCGGCAACTTCAGTTTTCAGTATGACGATGATCCTCTTGGTGAAGCCTGTGATCGCCAGCTAGAATTATAGCATCCTTACTACAAAGAGGGGGAATGTTAAGAATTAAGGGGAACAAAAGAACAGTAAGCATATTAGGGATTTTACACACATTTATGAGGAATGACCCAAGATGAATGGCCACTGTTGGATTTTTATGTTTGTGCCAGCGGTAAATCTGTGTGTACTTTTATGTTAAAAAGAAAGAAAAGGGAATTCTTGGGAAAACAGTGTGATTTTGTCAAAACTGTAGGAAATAATAATATTCACCTATTCAGGCTGGAAAATGACCTAACTGTACAAAAGGATTTACAGGGATTTTTGTCATAGGGTGAATATAAATTAATGAGACTATTTCATGAAATATACTAGGACTCACATCCAGTCCTGAACTTACAAGTGTGTTCCCCCCCCCCCCAAAAAAAGGCAGGAAAGTTGTTTTTCTTGGGATCACCCTGTTCCGTAGACTCTTTGTGGAAGCTCTGTGGTTCTCAGGCAAGATCCTAGAGGTCCGTTACAAAAGCACTGCAGACCCTAACAGGGTCATGTGCTTGTTTCTCACTAATCGGTTTCATCACCCTGACAATTCACACACAAGTGACAACTGCCAACCCAAATCCTAGATGGTAAGGGGTGGAAGCAGACGTTTGGGTCTGTGCCCAGAGGATCACCATTGACATCAGACTTTGCCAAACAAGAATTCTTAGTTGTAGTGACTGTGGACTTTTTATAGAAATGCAAGGTTCAAATAAGAGTCTTGGGATAATGGAAATGTATATCAGTGGAGCTTGAGAGGCAGTAGGCACTTGCTATGTATTTGCTACATAAACGATTGCTCAAGGGTACAGAGAGCAGGGAGAGACGCTGGTTATGCTGTGATTTAAACCTGGAGGCTGAGGCTTGGGAAATTGGTTGCCCAGCCACTTGATTAGAACAGAGGAGAGCCCACCAGCTATGTTGCAAGATTGTAGAAAGAATGAGAAGTTTTGACAGTAGAGTTTATTTTCTATCATATTAAAAATGTATGAAAGTAGGTCATAAAAATAATTGCAGAGTACCACATGCAAATTGGAGATCTCAGCTTGATCCTGGTTTCTTGTTCTGAGCTGCCTTCATGTTTTACTTATTATTTTACACCCTGGAATAATTTCATTTAAAGCATATCATTGAGTACAATGAAATGAGGAAAGCTGTTTGGGGGGAAATTTTTAAAATTCCTTTTTGCTTTCCTTGTACTTCAGTGCCATTAGATAAGATAGTTTCACTGTAAGATTCCAGATTACTTCCTGTGAAAACGTAGTTTCTTATTTTCATTTAAATGTTCACTATTCAAACTCAACTTTGTAAAGAGCAGATTAAGAACAGTTGAATTCCACTAGGAAGAGACCTGAATAGACTAGAAGGGCCAACAGTTGAGTCAAAACCTAAAAATGCTTAATTGAAAACAGGGAACTAAACAAAATATTTCTGATGGGTAAAAAGAAAAAAAATGCTTGGATTGTGGACACACCTGTTGGTTGCACTGTTACTCAGGACTGACGATCAGGACAAACATACCCCCTTCTCAGGCAGATTGCTTGCCTGGGGGAAGGTAAATAGCCAGCTGACATCTCCATTGATGTTGAGAGAAGAAAGAGACCAGCCCAGAAGTGGTGGTCCTAAAATAGGCACAAGAACAGGGAAGGTGGGCCCTGGATGCTCAGCGTTTGGGAATAGTGGGGGAATAAGTGGGTCGTGGGATCCCTACCCTAGGCAGTAGGTGCTCAAAGTCCCAGGGCTGTGGCCAATCTGTGCCCAATCATTCCCAGGTCAACCAAGGATGATCGATAAAGCCCAGCTGGGGGTGTCCTTCCTACAGGAAGAAAGGAGTCTGAGGACACAGGGACCAGAAGACAAAGGCTGAATGCCCTGCCTTCTGATCTGTTCCCCACCTTTCCTCCACCCCAGGAACTGAAGCAGGAATCCCCTCCACCTTATTTCGGGGTCTGGAATGTCTTTACTAGGAGTCAAAGCTCTTTATTCCACAGTTAATGTGAAAGCGTTTTTCTGGGAGAGTGCACTCTGGTGAAGTTCAGTTGAAAATTAAAATCAGATCCTTTTCAACTTTGAAATTGGGTAGAATAGACCAATTAAGATAGGGGAAGGTGCTGTACAGGAAGGTTATGTTAACAGAGGAAGGGGAAGAGAAGAGAAAGGAGAGGTTGCTTAGGTGTTTAGGGAATAATGTCATCTACCTGACCTCTTCAGCCTGGGGTGGTGGGGGGCTGCCCTGTAAGTCTTCTCCTCTGTGAAGGGGGAGGGATGGGGGACGGTAGTAGCTGAAGCAAATCAGGAAATATCCCCTAGTTTATCCTTCCTGGCAAAGATTTTTTTTTCAGAGGTGGGAGTGAGAGTGGAAGAGAAAACTTGAGAAGAGATAATACGTAGGTAAACCTTTTTCACCTCTGTTTTTAGTTCCCTGGCTGGTGGTACCATTTGGTTTCAAGACCTAAATTCTCAGCATAAGACAGAAGAACACTTGATAGATGACATATGGTTAGGAAACAATAGTATCTTACACAGAAAAGCTGGGACTTCCAGGTGCCAAAATTTTTCAACTTGTAATAGTTTAATGAACACAGCAGGAGCTCATAATATACATGAGTGAGGAATCAGAAAATCACGGACCCAAGGATCCTTTTTAGATAATTATTTTCCCTAGTCACCACTCCCCTATGAAACTTTAATGCCAGAGGTAAACTGTATATCTGTTTATGTAATATATGCACCTGTGCTTTATATGTAAAAGACGATGTTTTTTTGGCTTCCAAGAATGGATTTTTGCCCCATTAGGGGTGATGCCATCCCTGTTGATAATATGTGTTTTGGACAAAATCTTGACATTTCACGCAATGTTATTTAATACAAGGTAGTAATTTATAAAATGTTTTTTTTTTTAATCTACTATCCAGTGTCACTTATGCTTTGAAAAACCCAGAACAGACCATGAAACTCCTGGGGAAACATGATTGTCTTTACTTCTTCCAACCCTGATGCCTTTAGTGGTCACAGTTAGAAGCCTCTCCTGTACCTGCTTTTATTTTATTTATTTTTAACAGCTTTGTTGAGGTATAATTCACATACTGTATAATTCACTCTTATAAGGCATACAATTCAAAGGTTTGGGGTCACTACAGTCAAATTTAGAATACTTTCATGGCCCCAAAGAGGAAGCCCTATACCCAGTAACAGTCATTTGCAACCTGAACACCTTTCCCGCTCTTCACTGCCTAGGGAACCACTAGTCTCCTTTCGCTCTATGAATTTGCCTATTCTGGACATTTCATGTAAATGGAAGCACACAACATGTGGCCTTTTGTGACTTTTTTTTTTTCACTTAGCATCATGGTTTCAAGTTTGTCCATGTTGTAATATGTATCAGTACTTGATTCCTTTTTATGACTGAATAACATTCCATTGTATGGCTACACCTCATTTTATTTATCTACTCATGAGCTGATGGACATTTAGGTTGTTTCTACCTTTTGGCTATTGGGAATAGTATTGCAATGAATATTAACATGCAGGTTCTTCTGTAGACATTTAGTTTTTACTTCCCTTGGGAATATACCATTTTATATTCCCACCAGCAATGTATGAGGGTTCTAATTTCTCCACATTGTTGCCAACATTTGTAATTATTGGTCTTTTTTGATTGTAGCCACCCTAATGGATGTGAAGAGGTGTCTCATTGTGATTTTGATTTGTTTTTCCATATTAGCGAATGATCTTGAGCATCTCTTCATGTGTTTACACTCGGAAGTTTTGATTCCTCAGGAACATAAAGGACACTTACCTTATTACCCTTGGGAATATTTTTAAAAGAATAATCAAGGACCTGAAACAGTACCACATTCATTCCTTCTATCCTTCAGTAGCATTAAAGGGCATGCAATTGCTAGCACTGTAGCTGGTCCAAAGGACACCTTTGTAAGACTTGGGAAGAAGCACCCCCTCGGGAACCTTTACTCCCACCTACTAGAAAATCATCATTATGGTGACTATGATGGGAGTGGTACCCTCTAGAATTGTTGGGTGCACGACCCACACAACCACATTTAGGAATCTTGATTGTTGCTCTCTGAGACTTCAGAAGAGGAGGGTCAAGATGGTGACTGTTATTCTGTTACCTTTGGAAATTTAGTCCTATAATTCTCCCCATTCCTATTTCTTTAACAAATCTCAGATTTGATGCCCTTTCTCTGCTGAAGAGCTTGTCATGATCTCAAACTCTTGCCTTAACATATGCAGAATAATATTCATAAGTATTAGTTATACAATTTTCTTTCTCCCCCATGTAGAGAGATAGGTTATAGTCTTCATGAATGTTTACATATCTGAATACACATATTAACTGCTTAACTATTTCAAAAATGGCCCATAGCAGGAATTTCCAGTTGTCCTCCAATATCCATTCTTTCCTTTTCCTTTGGAAACAGAACTGAGTTTAGCAGGGCATCTGGCCACCTTGCTGAAAACTGCATACTCTAGCCTTCCCTGAAGCTGCAAGTGGCCGTATGACTAGCTTTGAGCGATGAGGTATGAGTGCATGCGATGTGTGCAACTTCTAAGCCATACCCTAAGAGGAAAGAACATGACCTTCATCCCCCCTTTACTTCTGATTGCTGGAATGCAGACATGGTGGCAGGGAATGGGATGGCTAGTTTAGATCATGAGATAGAAGCCTGTGATCTACATTTCTTGCTTCATGAAATATACATTAAGTAGAACATTCTTATAAAGTAGAATTTTCTGCAGTGAATTCTCTTTCTAGTTAAATAAGAACAGCAAATGATTTCCTTAGAGACTAAATATATTTTTGCTGTAATAGTTTTGCTTTATTTTATAATTTTACTATAGTTGTTCAGAAATCTTTCTTCATTACTAGTTGTGAACTTCTTCAGCTCAAGGGTTATGATGAATTTATCTGTCTGTCTGTCTGTGGTGTCTAGTATAGTACCTTAGACATATTGAAGTGCTTTGTCAATATTTGTTTATAAACCAGAAGAAGACAGTGAAACATTGCCTACCCCATGCCATGCTAGGTACTGTACACTACATATTCTAGGAATTCCGGACCCTACCTAATTTTCTAGTTTTCCCTCACTTGGGGCAGCATTTTATAGATGACTCAGTACTTGGGAGTCAGAGATAAGCAACAATATTACACTGTGTATTAACTAACTGGAATTTAAATAAAAGTTTGAAACTAAAAAAAAAAAAAGGAAAGCTAGACACAGTCCTCTTCTTATGGAGCTTTACCCTTTAGTAACTGGCAATTTCCTAGATCCTTGAGATCACAAATATTCCTTTCAGGGTTCTGTGTCCTGTGCTCATTCTCAGTGAGGGGCAGTATAAAGAGCACATGCTTTGGAACTCCCTGGATTGGATTTGACTCCTGGTTTCCCTACTTTGGGCCAAGTATCGCCACATCTCTGTATATTACATTTGCCTTTCCTCTTGCTTTTTATACCCACCACAAACTTGGCTAATTTAAACTAAGCTTGAAGAAGTACCATTTTGAATAGATGGAAGTAAGAATTACAGACCTTGATTAAATCAATGCAGTTTATTACTTCCCAATATAGTACACTTGTATATTAAGTGTATTTTATTTACTGAAAGTAATGTAAGTTAACCCCCCAAAATTACAAATTTCAATAGTTTCATGTTATTTAGTTTATCCTACAAAATAGTTCCTCACTATTGGATGATTACCTTAAACATGTATGTGTGTGCTTATGATATCTCTAATAAAGAAGACTACATATATAGAGAATTTCTGGAAGGATACACAAAAAATTAGAAACTGTGATTATCTCTCGAAATTAGTGGCCAAAATTTCTAGTGGTAAAAAACTTCCTTTTTATTTTCCCTATTTCTTTGACCTCTTCTTATGTGTGTTTATTTTTTCATTACAAAAATTTTTGTTTAATGGAAAACATAACAATATGTAATAAAGTGCCTTACTAACAAAAAGTTCTTTACAGAACCATGTGTGGTTCATTTACTCCTAAAAAGTTTTTGAAGTCTTGATTAAAATGCATGTTTTAGAGTAGAGGATGTTTCCTTGAATATACTATTTTGAAAATTCACTTAGAAATTATTCAAATTTCTCTACTCTAGAAAGTTTATATACAAATTGTATTTAATGAGTGCTTTTTTGACATATGTTCTCGTAGTAAAACTACAGAATTGCCATTTTCCATTGGATGACCCATAATAACACTGGTTTGCTCATTTTAAGTTTCAACATATGCAGGTAAGTGAAAAAACCCTTGGAGCAGGTGAATTTGGCAACATTCTGATCGATATAGAAAGAAATCTGTCTAGATGGTGGGGCAAGAT